>NC_061792.1:875518-904327 GCF_022458985.1 Mugil cephalus
ACCGCCTGGGAATACCAGGTGCTGTAAGCTTTTCATTTTCATGAGGAGACATGGTAACATTTACATCATCAAAATACATGCAATGATCATTTTGATCACTTATATATACTGCTTTAGTGACATTTGACATTGCTTACGGCCATACCAACCTGAACACGCCCGATCTCTGTCTGATCTCGGAAGCTATGCAGTGTAGGGCCTGGTTAGTACTTGGATGGGAGACCGCCTGTAAATACTAGATGCTGTAAGCCTTTCATTTTCATCAGGAGACATGGTAACATTTACATCATCAAAATACATGCAATGATGATTTTGACCACTTATATATACTACGTTTGTGACAGTCACCATTGCTTATGGCCATAACATCCTGAACACGCCTGATCTTGTCTGATCTCGGAAGCTAAACAGTGTAGGGCCTGGTTAGTACTTGGATGGGAGACCGCCTGGGAATACCAGGTGCTGTAAACTTTTCATTCTCATCAGGAGACATGGTAACATTTACATCATCAAAATACATGCAATGATGATTTTGACCACTTATATATACTGCGTTTGTGACAGTTAAAGTTACTTACGGTCATACCACCCTGAAAACGCCTGATCTCATTTGATCTCCGAAGTTAAGCAGTGTCCGGGCCTGGTTAGTACTTGGATGGGAGACAGCCTGTAAATACTAGATGCTGTAAGCTTTCATTTTCATCAGGAGACATGGTAACATTTACATCATCAAAATACATGCAATGATCCTTTTGATCACTTATTTATACTGCGTTTGTGACAGTCACCATTGCTTACGGCCATAACATCCTGAACACGCCTGATCTTGTCTGATCTCGGAAGCTAAACAGTGTAGGGCCTGGTTAGTACTTGGATGGGAGACCGCCTGGGAATACTAGGTGCTGTAAGCCTTTCATTTTCATCAGGAGACATGGTAACATTTACATCATCAAAATACATGCAATGATCATTTTGACCACTTATATATACTGCTTTAGTGACATTTGACATTGCTTACGAACATACTAACCTGAACACGCCTGATCTCGTCTGCTCTCGGAAGCTAAGCACGGTCGGGCCTGGTTAGTACTTGGATGGGAGACCGCCTGGGAATACTAGGTGCTGTAAGCCTTTCATTTTCATCAGGAGATATGGTAACATTTACATCATCAAAATACATGCAATGATGATTTTGACCACTTATATATTCTGCATTTGTGACAGTTACCATTGCTTACGGCCATACCACCCTGAACACGCCTGATCTCGTCTGATCTCGGAAGCTAAGCAGTGTAGGCCTGGTTAGTACTTGGATGGGAGACAGCCTGGGAATACCAGGTGCTGTAAGCTTTTCATTCTCATCAGGAGACATGGTAACATTGACATCATCAAAATACATGCAATGATGATTTTGACCATTTATATATACTGCGTTTGTGACAGTCACCATTGCTTACGGCCATAACATCCTGAACACGCCTGATCTCGGAAGCTAAACAGTGTAGGGCCTGGTTAGTACTTGGATGGGAGACCGCCTGGGAATACTAGGTGCTGTAAGCCTTTCATTTTCACCAGGAGACATGGTAACATTTACATCATCAAAATACATGCAATGATGATTTTGACCACTGTTATATACTGCGTTTGTGACAGTTACCGTTGCTTACGGCCATACCACCCTGAACACGTCTGATCTCTGAAGCTAAGCAGTGTAGGGCCTGGTTGGTACTTGGATGGTAGACCGCCTGGGAATACCAAGTGCTGTAAGGTTTTCATTCTCATCAGTAGACATGGTAACATTTACATCATCAAAATACATGCAATGATCATTTTGACCACTTAAATATACTGCTTTAGTGACATTTGACATTGCTTACGGCCATACCAACCTGAACACGCCCGATCTTGTCTGATCTCGCAAGCGAAGCATGGTCGGGCCTGGTTAGTACTTGGATGGGAGACCGCCTGGGAATACCAATTGCTGTAAGTTTTTTCATTTCATCAGGAGACATGGTAACATTTACATCATCAAAATACATGCAATGATGATTTAGATCACTTATATATACTGCGTTTGTGACAGTTAATGTTACTTACGGCCATACCACCCTGGACACGCCTGATCTCGTCTGATCTCGGAAGCTATGCAGAGTCGGGCCTGGTTAGTACTTGGATGGGAGACCGCCTGGGAATACCAGGTGCTGTAAGCCTTCTATTTTCATCAGGAGACATGGTAACATTTACATCATCAAAATACATGCAATGATCATTTTGAGCACTTATATATACTGCTTTAGTGACATTTGACATTGCTTACGGCCATACTAACCTGAACACGCCCGATCTTATCTGATCTCGGAAGCCAAGCAGTGTCGGGCCTGTTTAGTACTTGGCTTGGAGACCGCCTGGGAATACCAGGTGCTGTAAGCTTTTCATTCTCATCAGGAGACATGGTAACATTTACATCATCAAAATACATGCAATGATCATTTTGACCACTTATATATACTGCTTTAGTTACATTTGAAGTTTTTTACGGCCATACCACCCTGAACACGCCTGATCTTTTCTGATCTCGGAAGCTATGCAGCGTGGGGACTGCTTAGTACTTGGATGGGAGACCGCCTGGAAATACCAGGTGATGTAAGCTTTTCATTTTCATCAGGAGACATGGTAACATTTACATCATCAAAATACATGCAATGATCATTTTGACCACTTATATATACTGCGTTTGTGACAGTTACCATTGCTTACGGCCATACCACCCTGAACACGCCTGATCTCATCTGATCTCGGAAGCTTTGGCCTGGTTAGTACTTGGATGGGAGACCGCCTGGGAATACTAGGTGCTGTAAGCCTTTCATTTTCATCAGGAGACATGGTAACATTTACATCATCAAAATACATGCAATGATCATTTTGACCACTTATATATACTGCGTTTGTGACAGTCACCATTGCTTACGGCCATAACATACTGAACACGCCTGATCTCGTCTGATCTCGGAAGCTAAGCAGTGTAGGGCCTGGTTAGTACTTGGATGGGAGACCGCCTTGGAGTACCAGGTGCTGTAAGCTTTTCATTTTCATCAGGAGACATGGTAACATTTACATCATCAAAATACATGCAATGATCATTTTGACCACTTATATATAGTGCGTTTGTGACAGTCACCATTGCTTACGGCCATACCACCCTGAACACGCCTTATCTCGGAAGCTAAGCAGTATAGGGCCTGGTTAGTACTTGGATGGGAGACCGCCTGAGAATACCAGGTGCTGTAAGCTTTTCATTTTCATCAGGAGACATGGTAATATTTACATCATCAAAATACATGCAATGATGATTTTTACCACTTATATATAGTGCGTTTGTGACAGTCACCATTGCTTACGGCCATACCACCCTGAACACGCCTGATCTCGGAAGCTAAGCAGTATAGGGCCTGGTTAGTACTTGGATGGGAGACCGTCTGAGAATACCAGGTGCTGTAAGCTTTTCATTCTCATCAGGAGACATGGTAACATTTACATCATCAAAATACATGCAATGATGATTTTGACCACTTATATATACTGCGTTTGTGAGAGTTAACGTTACTTACGGCCATACCACCCTGAAAACGCCTGATCTCATTTGATCTCCGAAGTTAAGCAGTGTCGGGCCTGGTTAGTACTTGGATGGGAGACCGTCTGGAATACTAGGTGCTGTAAGCCTTTCATTTTCATCAGGAGAAATGGTAACATTTACATCATCAAAATACATGCAATGATGATTTTGACCACTTATATATACTGCGTATGTGACAGTCACCATTGCTTACGGCCATACCACCCTGAACACGCCTGATTTAGTCTGATCTCAGAAGCTAAGCAGTGTCGGGCCTGGTTAGTACTTGGATGGGAGACCGCCTGGGAATACCAGGTGCTGTAAGCTTTTCATTCTCATCAGGAGACATGGTAACATTTACATCATCAAAATACATGCAATGATGTAAGTACTTGAGATCAGACGAGATCGGGCGTGTTCAGGTTTGGGTGTGGCCGTAAGCAATGTCAAATGTCACTAAAGCAGTATATATAAGTCGTCAAAATGATCATTGCATGTATTTGATGATGTAATGAAGGCAAAGATTCTATGCCATCATGATCAAAGGAAAACATTTCATGACATCATCATCAAAGGAAAACAATTGAGCACATCATCAAAGGAAGACATCCCATGACGTCATCGCCCTGTTTCATCCATCGTTTCTTTTGTATGTGCGTGAGCATGCCGGGAACTACGTACGGATCTAACGTTACTCCATGTGAGCGCATGTAGTCGCATGTGCGTCTGTAGGTGCGCGAAAACAATATACAAAAATTAGACCAACATGCTCCCATAACTGTGTGTAAAGGTTTGTTTAAGCCTCATCCACATTGTATAATCAATATGTTTGTGTCACGTGTAGTTTAATTATGTGCGGCTGATTCTTTATCGTATTTCCCTCTGAGGTACATAATGGTCTAGCTGGAACCTATTAACAGCGCTACTTGTGGCTTTACTACACAATGATGTAAGTATTATGTAAATTAGTTCTGTTTTTGCGTTTCTTTCGGGCAATACAGCAAACCCCAACGTCTGAGGTGGTAGCCGACGTGTGCTGTTGAGATTTGTCATTAGAAATATTGACAAGTGTTTTAGTAACATTGCTTGTATTTTGCATCAGTTTGCTGTTATCCACAATTTGAACTGACGCCAAAATAAAACGAAGCCAGTGGAGATAACGTGGTCGTTAGCATACGGTGGAGTGTGGAGCTAACTACGGGGCTAAGTTAACGTGCTAACGGCCAATTTCAATGTGTCAGAATGTGTCTGTATGTATGTTAGTATTTTATTTTTATTTAACCTTTGTTTACCTATGCAAGCAATTAAGAACAGTTTTAACCGGCTATAGTTGTGTTGTCCTTTTTTATTGCTGTAAGTTTTTCTGTTTGTCTTGGAACAGGCTAACCGGTTTAGCACGTTGTGATGCTGCGAACTGGTACAGCGTTAAATAGTTGTACAACTACAACTATAGCCGAAGAGTCAACCTTAACATATTTGAGTGTTTATGCTCTAATGCTGGACTTTTTATGAGACATGTATAAAAGAGTGATCTATGAAAATAAAAAAGACCCCAGTTAGTTGTCATTAGATGTACTGAATGACTTAAAATCGTGAATTAGAGATAAGGCAGGACTATTTTACGTTATTCCCCGTGGAGAAATGAAGGTTTTACAGACAATACAAAATGATAAAACAAACCAAAACCAAAGGAGAGAAACTATATAAAAGTAAATATGTTAAAGGTACAAAAATAATTACATCTACTACTATTTATTACTAATACTGATACAGTTGGTAGAAGAGTGGTAGTGGTGATTTTGGTTGCTCATGCCAAAATCTGACGACATATATTATCATATCAATAGTACCATCGGACGGCAGTGTTATAGATCTCAGTATGTGACACTCAAGATTGAAAGGTGTTAATGAAAACTTTGATCGAGGAACCTAAATGAAAACACAACCAGAGTGAGAGAAAAGAAAATGATCACAGAAAACAGAAGAAATTTGGAAAATCTTTCCCACACTCTCTCTTCCTAGCGCACTCCTCACAAAATTTACATAGAATGTGCCATAGAATGTTTTCCTTCATGATGTCATAGAATTCTGTCCTTCATCAAATCTTTTCCTTTGGCCATGATGGCATAGAATCTTTGCCTTTGATCTTACTGAAAGTTTGTTTTATACAAGCCTCTGTGGATCTGTACATTCTTTAGTGCTTCTCAGAGTTACAAATTGACTGCAAGCAAGACAAGGAACACACTTGAATAGAGCATGGTTCATTGATTTTCGTCCAAAGTTTTACAAAACATTTCCCGAATAACAAGCATCAATGGCAACCAAGAAAACAGCAAAAGAGCTGAATATCTCAGTAGGGAGCACTCTGGGAAATTGCCTGAAAGTGCAATCTTTCCTCAGAGAGGGGGCTTTGAATTTGTTACCAAATGCTGCAAAAACCAACGAGAAAGTCGGCGTCAAAGTCAACAAGAGCCGTCCGGCAATTTTCAGACGGGCAAAAGTTGAAATTGATATGCTGAAATTGACATGCTGAAACAGCTGCGACGTCCGCATAGGTGATGATGATTGGCTAAGGTGCAGTAGGCCTTTCACGATAAGCCAATCTCAGGCAGTGTTCAGTTTAAACACAAATCACACCCAAACCCTGGTTGGACCGGGTCGCCTTGTTTTTCTCTCTGATTAATATCTACCTGTTACATTCTGACTCTACTTCCTGGCAGACTGTATCATTGTAGAAGCTTCAGCTCAAAAACAAAAATACATGCAATGATGATTTTGACCACTTATATATACTGCATTTGTGAAAGTTAACGTTGCTTACGGCCATACCACCCTGAACACGCCTGATCTCGTTTGATCTCGGAAGCCAAGCAGTGTCGGGCCTGGTTAGTACTTGGATGGGAGACCGCCTGGGAATACCAGGTGCTGTAAGCTTTTCATTTTCATCAAGATACATGGTAACATTTACATCATCAAAATACATGAAATGATCATTTTGACCACTTATATATGCTGCTTTCGTGATGTTTGACATTGCTTACGGCCATACCAACCTGAACACGGCCGATTTCGGAAGCTAAGCACGGTCGGCCTGGTTAGTACTTGGATGGGAAACTACCTGGGAATACCAGTTGCTGTAAGCTTTTCATTTTCATCAGGAGGCATGGTAACATTTACATCATCAAAATACATGCAATGATCATTTTGACCACTTATATATACTGCTTTAGTGACATTTGACATGCTTACGGCCATACCACCCTGAACACGCCTGATCTCGTCTGATCTCGGAAGCTAAGCATGGTCGGGCCTGGTTAGTACTTGGGTGGGAGACCGCCTGGGAATACTAGGTGCTGTAAGCATTTACATTATTACTTTAACATTTACATCATCAAAATACATGCAATGATCATTTTGATCACTTATATATACTGCGTTTGTGACAGTATCATTGCTTAAGGCCATACCACCCTGAAAACGCCTGATCTCATTTGATCTCCGAAGTTAAGCAGTGTCGGGCCTGGTTAGTACTTGGATGGGAGACCGCCTGTGAATACCAGGTGCTGTAAGCCTTTCATTTTCATCAGGAGACATGGTAACATTTACATCATCAAAATACATGCAATGATGATTTTGAGCACTTATATATACTGCTTTAGTGACATTTGACATTGCTTACGGCCATACCTACCTGAATACGCCTGATTTCGTCTGATCTCGGAAGCTAAGCACATTCGGGCCTGGTTAGTACTTGGATGGGAGACCGCCTGGGAATACTACGTGCTGTAAGCCTTTCATTCTCATCAGGAGACATGGTAACATTTACATCATCAAAATACATGCAATGATCATTTTGACCACTTATATATACTGAGTTTGTGACAGTTACCATTCCTTACGGCCATACCACCCTGAACACGACTGATCTCATCTGATCTCGGAAGCTAAGGGTCTGGTTAGTACTTGGATGGGAGACCGAATGGGAATACCAGGTGCTGTAAGCTTTTCATTCTCATCAGGAGACATGGAAACATTTACATCAACAAAATACATGCAATGATGATTTTGACCACTTATATATACTGCGTTTGGGACAGTTACCATTGCTTATTGTCATAACACCCTGAACACGCTTCATCTCGTCTGATCTCAGAAGCTAAGCAGTGTAGGGCCTGGTTAGTACTTGGATGGGAGATCGCCTGGGAATACCAGGTGCTGTAAGCTTTTCATTCTCATCAAGAGACATGGTAACATTTACATCATCAAAATACATGCAATGATCATTTTGACCACTTATATATACTGCGTTAGTAACATTTGACTTTGCTTACGGCTATACCAACCTGAACAAGCCCGATCTTGTCTGATCTCGAAGCTAAGCACGGTCGGGCCTGGTTAGTACTTGGATTGGAGACCGCCTGGGAATACCAGGTGCTGTAAGCTTTTCATTCTCATCAGGAGACATGGAAACATTACATCATCAAAATACATGCAATGATCATTTTGATCACTTATATATACTGCTTTAGTGACATTTGACGTTGCTTACGGCCATACCAACCTCAACATGCCCGATCTCGTCTGATCTCGGAAGCTAAGCACGGTCGGGCTTGGTTAGTACTTGGATGGGAGACCGCCTGGGAATACTAGGTACTGTAAGCCTTTCATTTTCATCAGGAGACATGGTAACATTTACATCATCAAAATACATGCAATGATGATTTTGACCACTTATATATACTGCGTTTGTGACAGTTACCGTTGCTTACGGCCATACCAACCTGAAAAATCCCGATCTCGTCTGATCTCGGAAGCTAAGCATGGTCCTGCCTGGTTAGTACTTGGATGGGAGACCGCCTGGGAATACCAGTGCTGTAAGCTTTTCATTTTCATCAGGAGACATGGTAACATTTACATCATCAAAATACATGCAATGATCATTTTGACCACTTATATATACTGCGTTAGTAACATTTGACTTTGCTTACGGCCATACCAACCTGAACAATCCCGATCTCGTCTGATCTCGGAAGCTAAGAACGGTCGGGCCTGGTTAGTACTTGGATGGGAGATCGCCTGGGAATACTAGGTGCTGTAAGCCTTTCTTTTTCATCAGGAGACATGGTAACATTTACATCATCAAAATACATGCAATGATCATTTTGAGCACTTATATATACTGCTTTAGTTACATTTGACATTGCTTACAGCCATACTAACCTGAACACGCCCGATCTTGTCTGATTTCGGAAGCTAAGCACGGTCGGGCCTGGTTAGTACTTGGATTGGAGACAGCCTGGGAATACCAGGTGCTGTAAGCTTTTCATTTTCATCAGGAGACATGGTAACATTTACATCATCAAAATACATGCAATCATGATTATGAGCACTTATATATACTGCGTTTGTGACAGTTGCCATTGCTTACTGCCATACCACCCTGAACACGCCTGATCTCGTTTGATCTCGGAAGCCAAGCAGTGCAGGGCCTTGTTAGTACTTGGATGGGAGACCGCCTGGGAATACTAGGTGCTGTAAGCCTTTCATTTTCATCAGGAGACATGGTAACATTTACATCATCAAAATACATGCAATGATCATTTTGACCACTTATATATACTGCTTTAGTGACAGTAACCACCGCTTACGGCCATACCACCCTGAACACGCCTGATCTCATCTGATCTCGGAAGCCAAGGCCTGGTTAGTACTTGGATGGGAGACCGCCTGGGAATACCAGGTGCTGTAAGCTTTTCATTTTCATCAGGAGACATGGTAACATTTACATCATCAAAATACATGCAATGATGATTTTGACCACTTATATATACTGCGTTTGTGACAGTTACAATGCTTATGGCCATACCAACCGAACACGCCGATCTCGTCTGATCTCGGAAGCTAAGCAGTGTAGGGCCTGGCTAGTACTTCGATGGGAGACCGCCTGGGAATACCAGTGCTGTAAGCTTTCATTTCATCAGGAGACATGGTAACATTTACATCATCAAAATACATGCAATGACATTTTGACCACTTATATATACTGCTTTAGTGACATTGACATTGCTTACGCCATACCACATGAACACGCCCGATCTCGTCTGATCTCGGAAGCTAGCACGTCGGCCTGGTTAGTACTTGGATGGGAGACCGCCTGGGAATACTAGGTGCTGTAAGCCTTTCATTTTCATCAGGAGACATGGTAACATTTACATCATCAAAATACATGCAATGATGATTTTGACCACTTATATATACTGCGTTTGTGACAGTTAACATTGCTTACTGCCATACCACCCTCAACACGCCTGATCTCGTCTGATCTCACAAGCTATGCAATGTCGGGCCTGGTTAGTACTTGGATGGGAGACCGCCTGGGAATACCAGGTGTTGTAAGCTTTCATTTTCATCAGGAGACATGGTAACATTTACATCATCAAAATACATGCAATGATCATTTTGACACTTATATATACTGCTTTAGTGACATTTGACATTGCTTACGGCCATACTAACCTGAACACGCCCGATCTCGTCTGATCTGGAAGCTAAGCAGGTCGGGCCTGGTTAGTACTTGGATGGAGACCGCCTGGGAATACCAGTGCTGTAAGCTTTTCATTTTCATCAGGAGACATGGTAACATTTACATCATCAAAATACATGCAATGATCATTTTGACCACTTATATATACTGCTTTAGGACATTTGACTTGATTACGGCCATACCAACTGAACACGCCGATCTGTCTGATCTCGGAAGCTAGCACGGTCGGCCTGGTTAGTACTTGGATGGGAGACCGCCTGGAATACTAGTGCTGTAAGCCTTTCATTTTCATCAGGAGACATGGTAACATTTACATCATCAAAATACATGCAATGATCATTTTGACCACTTATATATACTGCGTTTGTGACAGTTACCATTGCTTACGGCCATACACCTGAACACGCCTGATCTCGTCTGATCTCGGAAGCTATGCAGGTAGGGCCTGGTTAGTACTTGGATGGGAGACCGCCTGGGAATACCAGGTGCTGTAAGCTTTTCATTTCATCAGGAGACATGGTAACATTTACATCATCAAAATACATGCAATGATCATTTTGACACTTATATATACTGCTTTAGTGACATTTGACATTGCTTACGGCCATACCAACCTGAACACGCCCGATCTGTCTGATCTCGGAAGCTAAGCAGCGGTCGGGCCTGGTTAGTACTTGGATGGCAGACCGCCTGGGAATACTAGATGCTGTAAGCCTTTCATTTTCATCAGGAGACATGGTAACATTTACATCATCAAAATACATGCAATGATCATTTTGACCACTTATATATACTGCGTTTGTGACAGTCACCATTGCTTACGGCCATAACATCCTGAACACGCCTGATCTCGTCTGATCTCGGAAGCTAAGCAGTGTAGGGCCTGGTTAGTACTTGGATGGGAGACCGCCTGGGAATTCCAGGTGCTGTAAGCTTTTCATTCTCATCAGGAGACATGGTAACATTTACATCATCAAAATACATGCAATGATCATTTTTACCACTTATATATAGTGCTTTAGTGACATTTGACATGGCTTATGGCCATACCAACCTGAACAAGCCCGATCTCGTCTGATCTCGGAAGCTAAGCGCGGTCGGGCCTGGTTAGTACTTGGATGGGAGACCGCCTGGGAATACTAGGTGCTGTAAGCCTTTCATTTTCATCAGGAGATATGGTAACATTTACATCATCAAAATACATGCAATGATGATTTTGACCACTTATATATTCTGCATTTGTGACAGTTACCATTGCTTACGGCCATACCACCCTGAACACGCCTGATCTCGTCTGATCTTGGAAGCTAAGCACGGTCGGGCCTGGTTAGTACTTGGATTGGAGACCGCCTGGGAATACCAGGTGCTGTAAGCTTTTCATTCTCATCAGGAGACATGGTAACATTTACATCATCAAAATACATGCAATGATCATTTTGATCACTTATATATACTGCTTTAGTGACATTTGACATTGCTTACGGCCATACCAACCTGAACACGCCCGATCTCGTCTGATCTCGGAAGCTAAGCGCGGTCGGCCTGGTTAGTACTTGGATGGGAGACCGCCTGGGAATACCAGGTGCTGTAAGCATTTCATTTTCATCAGGAGACATGGTAACATTTACATCATCAAAATACATGCAATGATGATTTTGACCATTTATATATATTGCGTTTGTGACAGTTACTATTGCTTACGGCCATACCACCCTGAACACGCCTGATCTCGTCTGATCTCGGAAGTTAAGCAGTGTAGGGCCTGGTTAGTACGTGGATGGGAGACCGCCTGGGAATACCAGGTGCTGTAAGCTTTTCATTCTCATCAGGAGACATGGTAACATTTACATCATCAAAATACATGCAATAATGATTTTGACCACTTATATATACTGCGTTTGTGACAGTTAACGTTACTTACGGCCATACCACCCTGAAAACGCCTGATCTCATTTGATCTCCGAAGTTAAGCAGTGTCGGGCCTGGTTAGTACTTGGATGGGAGACCGCCTGTAAATACTAGATGCTGTAAGCCTTTCATTTTCATCAGGAGACATGGTAACATTGACATCATCAAAATACATGCAATGATGATTTTGACCACTTATATATACTGCGTTTGTGACAGTCACCATTGCTTACGGCCATAACATCCTGAACACGCCTGATCTCGGAAGCTAAACAGTGTAGGGCCTGGTTAGTACTTGGATGGGAGACCGTCTGGGAATACCAGGTGCTGTAAGCTTTTCATTCTCATTAGGAAACATGGTAACATTTACATCATCAAAATACATGCAATGATCATTTTGACCACTTATATATACTGCTTTAGTGACATTTGACATTGCTTACGGCCATACCAACCTGAACACCTCCGATCTCGTCTGATCTCGGTAGCTAAGCGCGGTCGGGCCTGGTTAGTACTTGGATGGGAGACCACCTGGGAATACCAGGTGCTGTAAGCTTTTCATTTTCATCAGGAGACATGGTAACATTTACATCATCAAAATACATGCAATGATGATTTTGACCACTTATATATACTGCGTTTGTGACATTTGCCATTTCTTACGGCCATACCACCCTGAACACGCCTGATCTCGTCTGATCTCGGAAGCTAAGCAGTGTAGGGCCTGGCTAGTACTTGGATGGGAGACAGCCTGGGAATACCAAGTGCTGTAAGCTTTTCATTCTCATCAGGAGACATGGTAACATTTACATCATCAAAATACATGCAATGATCATTTTGACCACTTATATATACTGCTTCAGTGATGTTTGACATTGCTTACGGCCATACCAACCTGAACACGCCCAGGTCCTGTAAGCCTTTCATTTTCATCAGGGGACACAGGACCATTTCCATCATCATAATACATGCAATATTGATTTTGACAACTTATATGTACCGCTTTTGTGACTGACACCATACCACCTCGTAAGACGCCCGTGTTTGCTTGTCTCGCTTGCTTTCAGTTTGAAAGTCTAACAGAATCTACGGACCCACCTAGGTTTGTATAAAACAAACTTTCAATAAGATCAAAGGCAAAGATTCTATGCCATCATGATCAAAGAAAACATTTCATGACATCATCATCAAAGGAAAACAATTGAGGACATCATCAAAGGAAGACATCCCATGACGTCATCGCCCTGTTTCATCCATCGTTTCTTTTGTATGTGCGTGAGCATGCACGGAACTACGTATGGATGTAACGTTACTCCATGTGCGCGCATGTAGTCGCACGTGCATCTGTACGTGCGCGAAAACAACACACAAGAATTAGACCAACATGCTCCCATAACTGTGTGTAAAGGTTTGTTTAAGCCTCATCCACATTGTATAATCAATATGTTTGTGTCACGTGTAGTTTAATCATGTGCGGCTGATTCTTTATCGTATTTCCTTCTGAGGTACATAATGGTCTAGCTGGAACCTATTAACAGCGCTACTTGTGGCTTTACTACACAATGATGTAAGTATTATGTAAATTAGTTCTTTTTTTGCGTTTCTTTCGGGCAATACAGCAAACCCCAACGTC
The DNA here is from genome assembly GCF_022458985.1 of Mugil cephalus. Lineage (NCBI taxonomy): Eukaryota > Metazoa > Chordata > Actinopteri > Mugiliformes > Mugilidae > Mugil > Mugil cephalus. The sequence goes on from NC_061792.1 coordinate 889,217, forward strand.
TGAGGTGGTAGCCGACGTGTGCTGTCGAGATTTGTCATTCGAAATATTGACAAGTGGTTTCCTAACATTGCTTGTATTTTGCATCAATTTGCTGTTGTCCACAATTGAACTGACGCCGAAATAAAACGAGGCCAGTGGAGATAACGTGGTCGTTAGCATACGGTGGAGTGGGGAGCTAACTACGGGGCTAAGTTAACGTGCTAACGGCCAATTTCAATGTGTCAGAATGTGTCTGTATGTATGTTAGTATTTTATTTTTATTTAACCTTTGTTTACCTAGGCAAGCAATTAAGAACAGTTTTACCCGGCTGTAGTTGTGTTGTCATTTTTATTGCTGTAAGTTTTCTGTTTGTCTTGGAACAGGCTAACCGGTTTAGCACGTTGTGATGCTGCCAACTGGTACAAGCGTTAAATAGTTGTACAACTACAACTATAGCCGAAGAGTCAACCTTAACATATTTGAGTGTTTATGCTCTAATGCTGGACTTTTTATGAGACATGTATAAAAGAGTGATCTATGAAAATAAAAAAGACCCCGTTAGTTGTCATTAGATGTACTGAATCACTTGAATCTTGAATTAGAGATAAGGCAGGACTATTTTACGTTATTCCCCGTGGAGAAATGAAGGTTTTACAGACAATGCAAAATGATAAAACAAACCAAAACCAAAGGAGAGAAACTATATAAAAGTAAATATGTTAAAGGTACAAAAATAATTACATCTACTACTATTTATTACTAATACTGATACAGTTGGTAGAAGAGTGGTAGTGGTGATTTTGGTTGCTCATGCCAAAATCTGACGACATATATTATCATATCAATAGTACCATCGGACGGCAGTGTTATAGATTCACTATGTGACACTCAAGATTGAAAGGTGTTAATGAAAACTTTGATCGAGGAACCTAAATGAAAACACAACCAGAGTGAGAGAAAAGAAAATGATCACAGAAAACAGAAGAAATTTGGAAAATCTTTCCCACACTCTCTCTTCCTATCGCACTCCTCACAAAATTTACATAGAATGTGCCATAGAATGTTTTTCCTTCATGATGTCATAGAATTCTGTCCTTTCATCAAATCTTTTCCTTTGGCCATGATGGCATAGAATCTTTGCCTTTGATCTTACTGAAAGTTTGTTTTATACAAGCCTCTGTGGATCTGTACATTCTTTAGTGCTTCTCAGAGTTACAAATTGACTGCAAGCAAGACAAGGAACACACTTGAATAGAGCATGGTTCATTGATTTTCGTCCAAAGTTTTACAAAACATTTCCCGAATAACAAGCATCAATGGCAACCAACAAAACAGCAAAAGAGCTGAATATCTCAGTAGGGAGCACTCTGGGAAATTGCCTGAAAGTGCAATCTTTCCTCAGAGAGGGCGGCATTGAATTTGTTACCAAATGCTGCAAAAACCAACGGAAAAGTCGGCGTCAAAGTCAACAAGAGCCGTCCGGCAATTTTCAGACAGGCAAAAGTTGAAATTGATATGCTGAAATTGACATGCTGAAACAGCTGCGACGTCCGCATAAGTGATGATGATTGGCATGACATGGTAATATTTAAATCATCTAAATACATGCAATGATGATTTTGACCACTTATATATACTGCGTTTGTGACAGGTACCATTGCTTACGACCATACCACCCTGAACACGGCTGATCTCGTCTGATCTCGGAAGCTAAGCAGTGTAGGGCCTGGTTGGTACTTGGATGGGAGACCGCCTGGGAATACCAGGTGCTGTAAGCCTTTAATTTTCATCAGGAGACATGGTAACACTTACATCATCAAAATACATGCAATGATCATTTTGACCACTTATATATACTGCTTTTGTGACTGACAAAATGGCTTAAGGGCATACCACACTGAACACACCCAGTGGCATCTGATCTCGGAAGTTTAGCAGGGTCGGGCGTGGTTAGTACTTGAATGGGAGGCTGCCCGGGAATACCAGGTGCTGTAAGCTTTTCATTCTCATCAGGAGACATGGTAACATTTACATCATCAAAATACATGCAATGATCATTTTGACCACTTATATATACTGCTTTAGTGACATTTGACATTGCTTACGGCCATACCAACCTGAACATGCCTGATCTCGTCTGATCTTGGAAGCTAAGCACGGTCGGGCCTGGTTAGTACTTGGATGGGAGACCGCCTGGGAATACCAGGTGCTGTATGCTTTTCATTCTAATCAGGAGACATGGTAACATTTACATCATCAAAATACATGCAAGGATGATTTTGATCACTTATATATACTGCTTTAGTGACATTTGACGTGGCTTACGGCCATACCAACCTGGACAGGCCAGATCTCGTCTGATCTCGGAAGCTAAGCACGGTCGGGCCTGGTTAGTACTTGGATGGGAGACCGCCTGGGAATACTAGGTGCTGTAAGCCTTTCATTTTCATCAGGAGACATGGTAACATTTACATCATCAAAATACATGCAATGATCATTTTGACCACTTATATATACTGATTTAGTGACATTGGACGTTGCTTACGGCCATACCTACCGGAACACGCCTGATCTCGTCTGATCTCGGAAGCTAAGCACGGTCGGGCCTGGTTAGTACTCGGATGGGAGACCGCCTGGGAATCCTAGGTGCTGTTAGCCTTTCATTTTCAACAGGAGACATGGTAACATTTACATCATCAAAATACATGCAATGATCATTTTGACCACTTATATATACAGCGTTTGTGACAGTTACCATGGCTTACGGCCATACCAACCTGAACAATCCCGATCTCGTCTGATCTCGGAAGCTAAGCATGGTCGGGCCTGGTTAGTACTTGGATGGGAGACCGCCTGGGAATACCAGGTGCTGTAAGCTTTTCATTTTCATCAGGAGACATGGTAACATTTACATCATCAAAATACATGCAATGATGATTTTGACCACTTATATATACTGCGTTTGTGACAGTTAACTTTACTTACGGCCATACCACCCTGAAAACGCCTGATCTCATTTGATCTCCGAAGTTAAGCAGTGTCGGGCCTGGTTAGTACTTGGATGGGAGACCGCCTGTAAATACTAGATGCTGTAAGCCTTTCATTTTCATCAGGAGACATGGTAACATTGACATCATCAAAATACATGCAATGATGATTTTGACCACTTATATATACTGCGTTTGTGACAGTCACCATTGCTTACGGCCATAACATCCTGAACACGCCTGATCTCGGAAGCTAAACAGTGTAGGGCCTGGTTAGTACTTGGATGGGAGACCGCCTGGGAATACCAAGTGCTGTAAGCTTTTCATTTTCATCAGGAGACATGGGAACATTTACATCATCAAAATACATGCAATGATCATTTTGACCACTTATATATAGTGCTTTAGTGACATTTGACATTGCTTACGGCCATACCAACCTGAACACGCCCGATCTCGTCTGATCTCCGAAGCTAAGCACGGTCGGGCCTGATTAGTACTTGGATGGGAGACCGAATGGGAATACCAGGTGCTGTAAGCTTTTCATTCTCATCAGGAGACATGGTAACATTTACATCATCAAAATACATGCAATGATGATTTTGACCACTTATATATACTGCGTTTGTGACAGTTAACGTTGCTTACGGCCATACCACACTGAACACGCCTGATCTCATTTGATCTCCGAAGTTAAGCAGTGTCGGGCCTGGTTAGTACTTGGATGGGAGACCGCCTGGGAATACCAGGTGCTGTACGCTTTTCATTTTCATCAGGAGACATGGTAACATTTACATCATCAAAATACATGCAATGATGATTTTGACCACTTATATATATTTCGTTTGTGACAGTTACCATTGCTTACGGCCATACCACCCTGAACACGCCTGATCTCGTCTGATCTCGGAAGCTAAGCAGTGTAGGGCCTGGTTAATACTTGGATGGGAGACCGCCTGGGAATACCAGGTGCTGTAAGCTTTTCATTCTCATCAGGAGACATGGTAACATTTACATCATCAAAATACATGCAATGATGATTTTTACCACTTATATATACTGCGTTTGTGACAGTTAACGTTGCTTACGGCCATACCACCCTGAAAACGCCTGATCTCATTTGATCTCCGAAGTTAAGCAGTGTCGGGCCTGGTTAGTACTTGGATGGGAGACCGCCTGTAAATACTAGATGCTGTAAGCCTTTCATTTTCATCAGGAGACATGGTAACATTTACATCATCAAAATACATGCAATGATGATTTTGACCACTTATATATACTGCGTTTGTGACAGTCACCATTGTTTACGGCCATAACATCCTGAACACGCCTGATCTCGTCTGATCTCAGAAGCTAAACAGTGTAGGGCCTGGTTAGTACTTGGATGGGAGACCGCCTGGGAATACCAGGTGCTGTAAGCTTTTCATTCTCATCAGGAGACAGGGTAACATTTACATCATCAAAAACATCAATGATGATTTGACCACTTATTATACTGCGTTGTGACAGTTAATTGCATACGGCCATACCACCCTGACACCCCCGACCATCTCTATTGGATATAACCGTGCGTTTAGATCATGGAGACACGCCAATACTAATCATGTAAGCCACATACAGGAGACATGTAACATTACCACACCAGAAAACAGCAATAGATTGACCACAAACGACTTAACACTCCACGACATACAACCTGAACAAGCTCTTGAACGAAGCTACAGCAGGTCGGAGCCTGGTTAGTACTTGCATGGGAGACCGCCTGGGAATACTAGGTGCTGTAAGCCTTTTCATTTCATCAGGAGACATGGTAACATTTACATCATCAAAATACATGCAATGATGATTTTGACCACTTATATATACTGCTTTAGTGACATTGACCATTCTACGACCATAACCAACCTGAACAAGCCCGAACTCGTCTGATTCTGAAGCTCAGCATGGTAGGGCCTGGTTAGTACTTGGATGGGAGACCGCCTGGGAATACTCAGGTGCTGTAAGCTTTTCATTCTCATCAGGAGACATGGTAACATTTACATCCTCAAAATACATGCAATGATGATTTTGACCATTATATATACTGCGTTGTGACATTTACCATTGCGTACGGCCATACCAACCCTGAACACGCCTGAACTCGTCTGATCTCGGAAGCTAAGCAGTGTAGGGCCTGGTTCGTAATTGGATAGGTGACCGTCTGGGAATACCAGGTGCTGTAAGCTTTTCATTCTCATCAGGAGACATGGTAACATTTACATCATCAAAATACATGCAATGATCATTTTGACCACTTATATATACTGCTTTAGTGACATTTGACATTGCTTACGGCCATACCAACCTGAACACCTCCCGATCTCGTCTGATCTTCGGAAGCTAAGCGCGGTCGGGCCTGGTTAGTACTTGGATGGGAGACTGCCTGGGAATACAGGTGCTGTAAGCTTTTCATTCTCATCAGGAGACATGGTAACATTTACATCATCAAAATACATGAAAAGATCATTTGACCACTTATATATACTGCTTTAGTGACATTGACGTTTGCTTACGGCCATACCAACCTGAACAAGACCGATCTCTTCTGATCTTCGGAAGCTAAGCATGGTCGGGCCTGGTTAGTTCTTGGATGGAGACCGCCTGGGAATACAGGTGCTGTAAGCTTTTCATTTCTCATCAGGAGACATGGAAACATTTACATCATCAAAATACATGCAATGATCATTTTGACCACTTATATATACTGCTTAGTAACATTTGACTTTGCTTACGGCCATACCAACCTCGAACAAGCCCGATCTTGTCTGATCTCGGAAGCTAAGCACGGTCGGGCCTGGTTAGTACTTGGATGGGAGACCGCCTGGGAATACCAGGTCTGTAAGCTTTTCATCTTCATCAGGAGACAGGGAAACATTTACATCATCAAAATACATGCAATGATCATTTTGATCACTTATATATACTGCTTTAGTGACATTTGACGTTGCTTTCGGCCATACCAACCTCAACAAGTCCCGATCTCGTCTGATCTCGGAAGCTAAGCACGGTCCGGCCTGGTTAGTACTTGGATGGGAGACCGCCTGGGAATACAGGTACTGTAAGCTTTCATCTTCATCAGGAGACATGGTAACATTTACATCATCAAAATACATGCAATGATGATTTTGACCACTTATATATACTGCGTTTGTGACATTTACCGTTGCTTACGGCCATACCAACCTGAACAATCCCGATCTCGTCTGATCTCGGAAGCTAAGCATGGTCGGCCTGTTAGTACTTGGATGGGAGACCGCCTGGGAATACAGTGCTGTAAGCCTTTCATTTTTCATCAGGAGACATGGTAACATTTACATCATCAAAATACATGCAATGATCATTTTGACACTTATATATACTGCTGTTAGTAACATTTGACTTGCTTACAGCCATACCAACCTGAACAATGCCCGATCTCGTCTGATTCGGAAGGTAAGCACGGTCGGCGCCTGCTTAGTACTTGGATGGAGACGCCTGGGAATACTAGGTGCTGTAAGCCTTTCTTTTTCATCAGGAGACATGGTAACATTTACATCATCAAAATACATGCAATGATCATTTTGAGCACTTATATATACTGCTTTAGTACATTTGACATTGCTTACAGCCATACAACCTGAACACGCCCGATCTTGTCTGATTTCGGAAGCAAGCAGGTCGGGCCTGGTTAGTACTTGGATGGAGACCAGCCTGGAATACCAGGTGCTGTAAGCATTTCATTTCATCAGGAACATGGTAACATTTATCATCATCAAAATACATGCAATCATGATTATTGAGCACTTATATATACTGCTTTGTGACATTGCCATTGCTTACGCCATACCACCCTGAACACGCCTGATCTCGTTCTGATCTCGGAAGCCAAGCAGTGTCGGGCCTGGTTAGTACTTGGATAGGAGACCGCCTGGGAATACCAAGTGGTGTAAGATTTCATTCTCATCAGGAGACATGGTAACATTTATATCATCAAAATACATGCATGATCATTTTGACACTTATATATACTGCGTTTAGTGACATTTAACCATTGCTTACGCCATACAACCTGAACACGCCCGATCTCAGTCTTGATCTCGGAAGCTAAGCACGGTCGCCTGGTTAGTACTTGGATGGGAGACCGCCTGGAATACTACGTGCTGTAAGCCTTTCATTTTCATCAGAGACATGGTAACATTTACATCATCAAAATACATGCAATGAGTCATTTTGACCACTTATATATACTGCGTTTGTGACAGTTACCATTGCTTACTGGCCATACCACCCGAACACGCCTGATCCTCATTTGATCTCGGAAGCTAAGAGCCTGGTTAGTACTTGATGGGAGACCGCCTGGGAATACTCAAGGTGCTGTAAGCCTTTTCATTTCATCAGGAGACATGGTAACATTTACATCATCAAAATACATGCAATGAAATTTTGACCACTTATATATACTGCGTTTAGTGACAGTTTAAATATACTGCGTTTGTGACAGTTCCCCATTGCTTAGGGCCCAAAACCCCACCCTGAACACTCCTGATTCTCGTCTGATCCCCCGGAACCCTAAACAGTGTAGGGCCGGTTAAGTACTTGAATGGGAAAACCGCCTGGGAATACCAGTGCTGTAAGTTTTTCATTCTCCCCGGGAAAGAAATTTTTAACATTTACATCATCAAAATAAAATGCAATGACCCATTTTGCCCAAATTAATTTTACTGCTTTAGGGGACATTTGACTTTGTTTAAACCGGCCATACCAACCTGAACACCCCTATCCCGCCCCTGATCCCCGGAAGCTAAAAAAGGGTGGGGGCCCGGGTTTTAGTATTTGGGATGGGGGGACCGCCGGGGAATACCGGGTTTCGTAAGTTTTTCCCATTCCCCATCGGGGAGACATAAAAAAATTTTAAACATCATAAAAATACATGCAAAAATGATTTTGATCATTTTTAATTATACTCCCTTTAAGTACTTTTGGGACTTTTTCCCCTTAGGGCCCATATAACCTGAAAAAGGCCAGTTTTTTTCGTCGATTTTGGAAACAAAAGCAGGGTGGGGGCCTGTTTTGATTTGGGAAAGGGGGGGGGGGGGAAAGGGAACCCCGGGGGAAAATACTGGGGCTGAAAAGCCCTTTTTCTTTTTCCCATCAGGAGAATGGTAACATTTACATCATCAAAATACATGCAATGACTTTTTTAAACCACTTATAAATCTGCTTTTGTGAAAGTTTAACGTTGCTTTACGGCCATACCAACCTGAACACCCCAATACGTCTGACTCGGAAGCAAAGCACGGTCGGTCCGGGTTTTAGAACTTTGGATGGGAGACCGCCGGGAAACTAGGTGCTGTAAGCCTTTCATTTTCATCGGGAACATGGGTAAAAATTTACATCATAAAATATACATGCAATGATCTTTTGGGACCACTTATATATACTGCGTTTTTGTGACATTTGCCCAAATTTTCCTTAGGGCCCAAAAAACCCCCCCTGAAAAAACCCCCTAAACCCCCGTCTTCCGGAAGCATGACCCGGGGGCCCTTTTGGTTAGTACAAAAGGGATGGGAGACCCGCCGGGAATCCCAAAGGTTGCAAAAAAGGCTTTTCATTTTCATCAGGAGACATGGTAACATTTAAAACACCCAAAATACATGAAAATGAGTTTTTTGACCATTTATATATACTCCCCTTTTTGTGACATCACCTTTTGCTTATGGCCTACCCACCCAGAACACCCTAAATCTCGCCCTGATCTCAAGCTAAGAAAGGAAAGGGCCGGGTTTAAAATACTTTTGGAGGGGGAGACCGCCTGGGAATACCAAGTGCTGAAAGGGGCTTTTCATCTCATCGGGAAACCCATGGTAAAAATTAAAAATCTAAAAAATACATCCAAGGGAAGGTTTTTAAAACCACTTATTTTATATTTTGTTTTTGGACAGTTAATGTTGCTTAGGGCCCCCCAAACCACCCGGGAAACAAAACCTATCTTTTTTTGATTTTTCCGGAAAGCCAAGCTTTTTGGGGCCCCTGGTTAGTACTTGGTTGGGGGGACCCCCTTTGGGAGTACCGGGTGCGTAAGTTTTTTTAAATTTTCATCAGGGACATGGAAACCTTTTACATAAACAAAATACATAAATTGATCATTTTGACCATTTTATATAAACTGGGGTTTGTAAACATTTTAAACGTCGTTTTCCCGCCCCCATACCACCCTCCCCCACTTCTGATCCCCGTCTGTCTCGAAGCTAAGTATTTTAGGGCCTGTTATTTACTTGGATGGGAAAAACCGTCTGGGAATACCGGGTGCTGTAAGTTTTTTCATTTTCATCGGGAGCCCGGGAAAACTTTTTAAAAACATCAAAATAAAATTGCAATGATCTTTTTGCCCAAACTTAAATATATTTGTTTTTAGGATTTTTTAAACTTTTGGTTTACGGCCATACCAACCTGAACCACCGCCCAAAGGCCCCTGAAAACCCTTTCTTTTTCCATCGGGGGCCCACGGGAACTTTTTCCACCCATCATAATTCATCCCAATATTGTTTTTTGGACCACTTTAATGTACCCCCCTTTTTTGGGCCCGGAACCAACCACCTTTCGAAAACGCCCGGTTTGCTTGTCCCCTTTTGGGTTTTTCATTTTGAAAGTCTAAAAAGAAACTACGGACCCACCTGGGGTTTGTAAAAAACCAAACTTTAAATAAGATAAAAGGGGGGGGGGGGCCAAAGTTCCAAAGCCATCATATCAAAGGAAAACTTTTTTATGACACCCACACCCAAAGGAAAACAATTGAGGACATCAAAAAGGGAAAGGGACCTCCCTTGACGTCATCGCCCTTTTTCACCCCAATTTTTTCTTTGTATGTGCGTGGGGCATGAAAGGGAAACTCCTTTGGGGATTTTTAACGTTACCCAGGGTGCCCGCAGTAGTCCCCACTGCGTCTGTACGTGCGCGAAAACAATACACAAAAATTAGCCCAACATCTCCCAAAAACTTTTGTGTAAGGGTTTTTTTTAAAACCTACCACATTGATAACAATTTTTTTGGTGTACGTGTATTTAAAAACCCATGGGGGTTGATTTTTTTAAAATCGTTTTTCCCCCTTTTAGATTTAAAAAAAGGGGGTTTTGGCCGGGAACCTTTTAAACCCAGCGCAAAGGGGGCTTTTACTACACAAAGTTTTAAGTTTTAAAATGAAAATTTTTTTTTCTGTTTTTTTTGCGTTTTTTTTTGGGGCAAAAACGGGAAAACCCCCTTAACGTCTAGGTGGTAGCCCGTTGTAAAGCTGCAAATCTGGAAACCGGGGTTAAAAATAGTTTTTTTACAACTACAACTATAGTCGAACAGCCCCCCTTTTCTTTTTTAAATTTTTAATCTCTAAATGCTGGACTTTTTTTTGAGACATGTAAAAAAAGGATTAATTTTATGAAAATTAAAAAAAAACCCCACTTAGTTTTCATTTAAATGTACTGAATCACTTGAATTTTTTAATTTTGAGAAAAGGGAGGACCCATTTTACGTTTTCCCCCCTGGAGAAATTTAAGGTTTTTTCAGACAAAAGCAAAAAGAAAAAAAACAAACCAAAACCAAAGGAAGAAACTATATAAAATAAATATTTTTAAAGGTTTAAAAAAAATAATTAAAATCAAATACTATTTTTTAAATAAAACCGAAAACAGTTTGGTAGAAGAGTGGTAGGGTTTTATTTTGGTTGCTTCCCTGCCAAAATCGAAAAACCCAAAAATTATCAAAATCAATATAAACCCCTCGGGCGGGGAGTGTTATTTGAAACTACTATGTACACTCCCAAAATTGAAAGGGGGTTTTTAAAAAAAAAATTTGATCGAGGAAACCAAATAAAAAAAAAAACCGATGGAAAAGAAAAGAAAATGAACCAGAAAACAAAAGAAATTTTTGGAAAAAACTTTTCCCCCACTCTCTCTTCCTAGCGCACCCTCCCCACAAAAATTTTTATAGAAAAAGTGCCATAGAATGTTTTCCTTTTTATGATGCCCCTAGAATTTTTGTCCTTTCATCAAACTTTTTCCTTTGGGCCCTGATGGCATAAATCTTTTTCCTTTTATCTTACTGAAAGTTTTTTTTTTTAAAACAAGCCTACTGGGATCTGTACATTCTTTAGGGCTTCTCAGGGGGTTACTAATTTGGACTGCAAGCAAGAAAAAACGAACACAAATTAAAAGACATGGTTCATTGATTTTTGTCCAAAAATTTTAAAAACATTTCCCGAAAAACCAAACATCAATGGCAACCAACCCAAAAAAGCAAAAGAAACTGAATAAACCAGTAAAGGGGGCACTCCTGGGAAATTGCCTGGGGAAAAATTTCAATCTTTTTTTCCCCAGAGAGGGCGGGGTTTGAATTTGTTAAACCATTTCATCAGGAGACATGGTAACATTTAAAATCAATAAAATAAAATGAAATGATCCTTTTTAACCACTTTTTATAAAGCCTTTCTTTTGTGATGTTTTGGGGATTGCTTTTCCCCATAAACCCAAACCCGAACAACCCCCGATCTCGCTGATCTCGAAGCTAAGCCCAGGTTGGGGCCCGGTTAGTAACCCTTTGGGTGGGAGAACCCCGGGAAAAAACTAGTCGCTGTAAGCCTTTCATTTTCATCAAGACAAGGGAAAATTTTACATCATCAAAAAACATGCAATCATGATTTTGAAAACCCCTTTTTATAAATGCCCTTTGGGGACGGTTACCATTGCAAAACCCATATCCAACCCCAAAACCCCCAACGGGCCCGATCTCCCTCTGATCTCCCGGGAAACCAAGCAGTGAGGGCTTGGTTTGGTTTCTTGATTGGGGGAAACCCCCCCTGGGGAAAACCCCGGGGCTGTAAGCTTTTCATTCCCCCAAACCCGGAGACATGGTAACTTTTTCAACATCAAAAAAACCCTGCAATGTGATTTGACCACTTTTTATAAAACTTGGGGTTTTTTGACAGTTACCATTTCTTACGGCCAAACCAAACCCGAAACAAGGCTGTTTTTTCGGCCTTGATCCCCGGAAAACCCAAGCAGTTGGGAGGGCCCCCGGTTAGTACTTGGAAAAAGGGAGACCGCCTGGGAATACCAGGTGCTGTAAGCTTTTCATTCTCATCAGGAGACATGGTAACATTTACATCGTCAAAATACATGCAATGATCATTTTGACCACTTATATATACTTCTTTAGTGACATTTGACATTGCTTACGCCATACCAACCTGAACACAGCCTGATCTCGTCTGATCTCGGAAGCTAAGCACGGTCGGGCCTGGTTAGTACTTGGATGGGAGACCGCCTGGGAATACCAGGTGCTGTAAGCTTTTCATTCTCATCAGGAGACATGGTAACATTTACATCATCAAAATACATGCAAGATGATTTTGATCACTTATATATACTGCTTTAGTGACATTTGACGTTGCTTACGGCCATACCAAACTGAACAGGCCAGATCTCGTCTGATCTCGGCAGCTAAGCACGGTCGGGCCTGGTTAGTACTTGGATGGTAGACCGCCTGGGAATACTAGGTGCTGTAAGCCTTTCATTTTCATCAGGAGACATGGTAACATTTACATCATCAAAATACATGCAATGGATCATTTTGACCACTTAATATACTGCGTTTGTGACATTACCATTGCTTATGGCCATACCAACCTGAACACGCCAAATCGTCTGATCTCGGAAGCTAAGCGTGTACGGGCCTGGTTAGTACTTGGATGGAGACCGCCTGGGCATACTAGGTGCTGTAAGCCTTTCATTTTCATCAGGGACATGGTAACATTTACATCATCAAAATACATGCAATGATATTTGACCACTTATATATACTGCGTTTGTGACAGTTAACGTTGCTTACGGCCATACCATCCTGAACACGCCTGAATCAGTTTGAAGTCTAACGAACTACTGACCCATCCTAGGCCGGGTTAGTACTTTGGTTTGGGGGGGACCGCCTGGGCATACTGGGTGCTGTAAGCCTTCATTTTCATCAGGGGACATGGTAACATTTACATCATCAAAATACATGCAATGATGATTTTGACCACTTATATATACTGCGTTTGTGACAGTTAACGTTGCTTACGGCCCCATACCATCCTGAACAGCCTAGTTTCAGTTTGAAAGTCTAACAGAATCTACTGACCCACCTAGGTTTGTATAAAACAAACTTAAAATAAGATCAAAGGCAAAGATTCTATGCCATCATGATCAAAGGAAAACATTTCATGACATCATCAACAAAGGAAAACAATTGATGACATCATCAAAGGAAGACATCCCATGACGTCATCGCCCTGTTTTCATCCATCGTTTCTTTTGTATGTGCGTGAGCATGCACGGAACTACGTATGGATGTAACGTTACTCCATGTGCGCGCATGTAGTCGCACGTGCGTCTGTACGGCGCGAAAACAACACACAAGAATTAGACCAACATGCTCCCATAACTGTGTGTAAAGGTTTGTTTAAGCCTCATCCACATTGTATAATCAATATGTTTGTGTCACGTGTAGTTTAATCATGTGCGGCTGATTCTTTATCGTATTTCCCTCTGAGGTACATAATGGTCTAGCTGGAACCTATGAACAGCGCTACTTGTGGCTTTACTACACAATGATGTAAGTATTATGTAAATTAGTTCTGTTTTTTGCGTTTCTTTCGGGCAATACAGCAAACCCCAACGTCTGAGGTGGCAGCCGACGTGTGCTGTCGAGATTTGTCATTAGAAATATTGACAAATGGTTTCCTAACATTGCTTGTATTTTGCATCAATTTGCTGTTGTCCACAATTTGAACTGACGCCGAAATAAAACGAGGCCAGTGGAGATAACGTGGTCGTTAGCATACGGTGGAGTGGGGAGCTAACTACGGGGCTAAGTTAACGTGCTAACGGCCAATTTCAATGTGTCAGAATGTGTCTGTATGTATGTTAGTATTTTATTTTTATTTAACCTTTGTTTACCTAGGCAAGCAATTAAGAACAGTTTTACCGGCTGTAGTTGTGTTGTCATTTTTATTGCTGTAAGTTTTCTGTTTGTCTTGGAACAGGCTAACCGGTTTAGCACGTTGTGATGCTGCGAACTGGTACAGCGTTAAATAGTTGTACAACTGCAACTATAGCCGAAGAGTCAACCTTAACATATTTGAGTGTTTATGCTCTAATGCTGGACTTTTTATGAGACATGTATAAAAGAGTGATCTATGAAAATAAAAAAGACCCCAGTTAGTTTTCATTAGATGTACTGAATCACTTGAATCTTGAATTAGAGATAAGGCAGGACTATTTTACGTTATTCCCCGTGGAGAAATGAAGGTTTTACAGACAATGCAAAATGATAAAACAAACCAAAACCAAAGGAGCACGTTCGGGCCTGGTTAGTACTTGGATGGGAGACCGCCTGGGAATACTAGGTGCTGTAAGCTTTTCATTCTCATCAGGAGACATGGTAACATTTACATCATCAAAATACATGCAATGATCATTTTGACCACTTATATATACTTCTTTAGTGACATTTGACATTGCTTACGGCCATACCAACCTGAACACGCCTGATCTCGTCTGATCTCGGAAGCTAAGCACGGTCGGGCCTGGTTAGTACTTGGATGGGAACCGCCTGGGAATACTAGGTGCTGTAAGCCTTTCATTTTCATCAGGAGACATGGTAACATTTACATCATCAATATACATGCAATGATCATTTTGACCACTTATATATACTGCGTTTGTGACAGTTACCATTGCTTACGGCCATACCACCCTGAACACGCCTGATCTCGTCTGATCTCGGAAGCTCAGCAGTGTAGGGCCTGGTTAGTACTTGGATGGGAGACCGCCTGGGAATACCAGGTGCTGTAAGCTTTTCATTCTCATCAGGAGACATGGTAACATTTACATCATCAAAAAACATGCAATGATCATTTTGACCACTTATATATACTTCTTTAGTGACATTGGACATTACTTACGGCCATACCAACCTGAACACGCCTGATCTCGTCTGATCTCGGAAGCTAAGCACGTCGGGCCTGGTTAGTACTTGGATGGGAGGACCGCCTGGGAATACCAGTGCTGTAAGCTTTTCATTCTCATCAGGAGACATGGG
>NC_061792.1:904827-927716 GCF_022458985.1 Mugil cephalus
CCACTTATATTACTGCGTTTGTGACAGTTACCATTCCTTACGGCCATAACACCCTGAACACAGCCTGATCTCGTCTGATCTCGGAAGCTAAGCAGTGTAGGGCCTGGTTAGTACTTGGATGGGGAGACCGCCTGGGAATACCAGGTGCTGTAACCTTTTCATTCTCATCAGGAGACATGGTAACATTTACATCATCAAAATACATGCAATGATCATTTTGACCACTTATATATACTGCTTTAGTGACATTTGACATTGCTTACGGCCATACCAACCTGAACACGCCCGATCTCGTCTGATCTCGGAAGCTAAGCACGGTCGGGCCTGATTAGTACTTGGATGGGAGACCGCCTGGGAATACTAGGTGCTGTAAGCCTTTCTTTTCATCAGGAGACATGGTAACATTTACATCATCAAAATACATGCAATGATGATTTTGACCACTTATATATACTGCGTTTGTGACAGTTACGATAGCTTACGGCCATACCACCCTGAACACGCCTGATCTCATCTGATCTCGGAAGCTAAGCAGTGTAGGGCCTGGTTAGTACTTGGATGGGAGACCGCCTAGGAATACCAGGTGCTGTAAGCTTTTCATTCTCATCAGGAGACATGGTAACATTTACATCATCAAAATACATGCAATGATGATTTTGACCACTTATATATACTGCGTTTGTGACAGTTACCATTGCTTACGGCCAAACCACCCTGAACACGGCTGTTCTCGTCTGATCTCGGAAGCTAAACAGTGTAGGGCCTGGTTAGTACTTGGATGGGAAGACCGCCTGGGAATACCAGGTGCTGTAACCTTTTCATTCTCATCAGGAGACATGGTAACATTTACATCATCATTATTTTTATTTAACCTTTGTTTACCTAGGCAAGCAATTAAGAACAGTTTTACCGGCTGTAGTTGTGTTGTCATTTTTATTGCTGTAAGTTTTCAGTTTGTCTTGGAACAGGCTAACCGGGTTTTTAGCACGTTGTGATGCTGCCAAACTGGTACAGCGTTAAATAGTTGTACAACTACAACTATAGCCGAAGAGTCAACCTTAACATATTTGAGTGTTTATGCTCTAATGCTGGACTTTTTATGAGACATGTATAAAAGAGTGATCTATGAAAATAAAAAAGACCCCAGTTAGTTGTCATTAGATGTACTGAATCACTTGAATCTTGAATTAGAGATAAGGCAGGACTATTTTACGTTATTCCCCGTGGAGAAATGAAGGTTTTACAGACAATGCAAAATGATAAAACAAACCAAAACCAAAGGAGAGAAACTATATAAAAGTAAATATGTTAAAGGTACAAAAATAATTACATCTACTACTATTTATTACTAATACTGATACAGTTGGTAGAAGAGTGGTAGTGGTGATTTTGGTTGCTCATGCCAAAATCTGACGACATATATTATCATATCAATAGTACCATCGGACGGCAGTGTTATAGATCTCACTATGTGACACTCAAGATTGAAAGGTGTTAATGAAAACTTTGATCGAGGAACCTAAATGAAAACACAACCAGAGTGAGAGAAAAGAAAATGATCACAGAAAACAGAAGAAATTTGGAAAATCTTTCCCACACTCTCTCTTCCTAGCGCACTCCTCACAAAATTTACATAGAATGTGCCATAGAATGTTTTCCTTCATGATGTCATAGAATTCTGTCCTTTCATCAAATCTTTTCCTTTGGCCATGATGGCATAGAATCTTTGCCTTTGATCTTACTGAAAGTTTGTTTTATACAAGCCTCTGTGGATCTGTACATTCTTTAGTGCTTGTCAGAGTTACAAATTGACTGCAAGCAAGACAAGGAACACACTTGAATAGAGCATGGTTCATTGATTTTCGTCCAAAGTTTTACAAAACATTTCCCGAATAACAAGCATCAATGGCAACCAACAAAACAGCAAAAGAGCTGAATATCTCAGTAGGGAGCACTCTGGGAAATTGCCTGAAAGTGCAATCTTTCCTCAGAGAGGGCGGCTTTGAATTTATTACCAAATGCTGCAAAAACCAACGAGAAAGTCGGCGTCAAAGTCAACAAGAGCCGTCCGGGCAATTTTCAGACAGGCAAAAGTTGAAATTGATATGCTGAAATTGACATGCTGAAACAGCTGCGACGTCCGCCTAGGTGATGATGATTGGCTGAGGTGCAGTAGGCCTTTCACGATAAGCCAATCTCAGGCAGTGTTCAGTTTAAACACAAATCACACCCAAACCCTGGTTGGACCGGGTCGCCTTGTTTTTCTCTCTGATTAATATCTACCTGTTACATTCTGACTCTACTTCCTGGCAGACTGTATCATTGTAGAAGCTTCAGCTCAAAAACAAAAATACATGCAATGATTTTGACCACTTATATATACTGCGTTTGTGACAGTCACCATTGCTTACGGCCATACCACCCTGAACACGCCTGATCTCGGAAGCTAAGCAGTATAGGGCCTGGTTAGTACTTGGATGGGAGACCGCCTGAGAATACCAGGTGCTGTAAGCTTTTCATTTTCATCAGGAGACATGGTAATATTTACATCATCAAAATACATGCAATGATGATTTTGACCACTTATATATACTGCGTTTGTGACAGTCACCATTGCTTACGGCCATACCACCCAGAACACGCCTGATCTCGGAAGCTAAGCAGTGTAGGGCCTGGTTAGTACTTGGATGGGAGACCGCCTGGAAATACCAGGTGCTGTAAGCTTTTCATTTTCATCAGGAGACATGGTAACATTTACATCATCAAAATACATGCAATGATCATTTTGATCACTTATATATACTGCTTTAGTGACAGTTAACGTTGCTTACGGCCATACCACCCTGAATGCGCTTGCTCTCATTTGATCTCCGAAGTTAAGCAGTGTCGGGCCTGGTTAGTACTTGGATGGGAGACCGCCTGTGAATACTAGATGCTGTAAGCCTTTCATTTTCATCAGGAGACATGGTAACATTTACATCATCAAAATACATGCAATGATGATTTTGACCACTTATATATACTGCGTTTGTGACAGTTACCATTCCTTACGGCCATAACACCCTGAACACGCCTGATCTCGTCTGATCTCGGAAGCTAAGCAGTGTAGGGCCTGGTTAGTACTTGGATGGGAGACCGCCTGGGAATACCAGGTGCTGTAACCTTTTCATTCTCATCAGGAGACATGGTAACATTTACATCATCAAAATACATGCAATGATCATTTTGACCACTTATATATACTGCTTTAGTGACATTTGACATTGCTTACGGCCATACCAACCTGAACACGCCCGATCTCGTCTGATCTCGGAAGCTAAGCACGGTCGGGCCTGATTAGTACTTGGATGGGAGACCGCCTGGGAATACTAGGTGCTGTAAGCCTTTCTTTTCATCAGGAGACATGGTAACATTTACATCATCAAAATACATGCAATGATGATTTTGACCACTTATATATACTGCGTTTGTGACAGTTACGATAGCTTACGGCCATACCACCCTGAACACGCCTGATCTCATCTGATCTCGGAAGCTAAGCAGTGTAGGGCCTGGTTAGTACTTGGATGGGAGACCGCCTAGGAATACCAGGTGCTGTAAGCTTTTCATTCTCATCAGGAGACATGGTAACATTTACATCATCAAAATACATGCAATGATGATTTTGACCACTTATATATACTGCGTTTGTGACAGTTACCATTGCTTACGGCCAAACCACCCTGAACACGGCTGTTCTCGTCTGATCTCGGAAGCTAAACAGTGTAGGGCCTGGTTAGTACTTGGATGGGAGACCGCCTGGGAATACCAGGTGCTGTAACCTTTTCATTCTCATCAGGAGACATGGTAACATTTACATCATCATTATTTTTATTTAACCTTTGTTTACCTAGGCAAGCAATTAAGAACAGTTTTACCGGCTGTAGTTGTGTTGTCATTTTTATTGCTGTAAGTTTTCAGTTTGTCTTGGAACAGGCTAACCGGTTTAGCACGTTGTGATGCTGCCAACTGGTACAGCGTTAAATAGTTGTACAACTACAACTATAGCCGAAGAGTCAACCTTAACATATTTGAGTGTTTATGCTCTAATGCTGGACTTTTTATGAGACATGTATAAAAGAGTGATCTATGAAAATAAAAAAGACCCCAGTTAGTTGTCATTAGATGTACTGAATCACTTGAATCTTGAATTAGAGATAAGGCAGGACTATTTTACGTTATTCCCCGTGGAGAAATGAAGGTTTTACAGACAATGCAAAATGATAAAACAAACCAAAACCAAAGGAGAGAAACTATATAAAAGTAAATATGTTAAAGGTACAAAAATAATTACATCTACTACTATTTATTACTAATACTGATACAGTTGGTAGAAGAGTGGTAGTGGTGATTTTGGTTGCTCATGCCAAAATCTGACGACATATATTATCATATCAATAGTACCATCGGACGGCAGTGTTATAGATCTCACTATGTGACACTCAAGATTGAAAGGTGTTAATGAAAACTTTGATCGAGGAACCTAAATGAAAACACAACCAGAGTGAGAGAAAGAAAATGATCACAGAAAACAGAAGAAATTTGGAAAATCTTTCCCACACTCTCTCTTCCTAGCGCACTCCTCACAAAATTTACATAGAATGTGCCATAGAATGTTTTCCTTCATGATGTCATAGAATTCTGTCCTTTCATCAAATCTTTTCCTTTGGCCATGATGGCATAGAATCTTTGCCTTTGATCTTACTGAAAGTTTGTTTTATACAAGCCTCTGTGGATCTGTACATTCTTTAGTGCTTGTCAGAGTTACAAATTGACTGCAAGCAAGACAAGGAACACACTTGAATAGAGCATGGTTCATTGATTTTCGTCCAAAGTTTTACAAAACATTTCCCGAATAACAAGCATCAATGGCAACCAACAAAACAGCAAAAGAGCTGAATATCTCAGTAGGGAGCACTCTGGGAAATTGCCTGAAAGTGCAATCTTTCCTCAGAGAGGGCGGCTTTGAATTTATTACCAAATGCTGCAAAAACCAACGAGAAAGTCGGCGTCAAAGTCAACAAGAGCCGTCCGGGCAATTTTCAGACAGGCAAAAGTTGAAATTGATATGCTGAAATTGACATGCTGAAACAGCTGCGACGTCCGCCTAGGTGATGATGATTGGCTGAGGTGCAGTAGGCCTTTCACGATAAGCCAATCTCAGGCAGTGTTCAGTTTAAACACAAATCACACCCAAACCCTGGTTGGACCGGGTCGCCTTGTTTTTCTCTCTGATTAATATCTACCTGTTACATTCTGACTCTACTTCCTGGCAGACTGTATCATTGTAGAAGCTTCAGCTCAAAAACAAAAATACATGCAATGATGATTTTGACCACTTATATATACTGCGTTTGTGAAAGTTAACGTTGCTTACGGCCATACCACCCTGAACACGCCTGATCTTGTTTGATCTCGGAAGCCAAGCAGTGTCAGGCCTGGTTAGTACTTGGATGGGAGACCGCCTGGGAATACCAGGTGCTGTAAGCTTTTCATTTTCATCAGGATACATGGTAACATTTACATCATCAAAATACATGAAATGATCATTTTGACCACTTATATATGCTGCTTTCGTGATGTTTGACATTGCTTACGGCCATACCAACCTGAACACGGCCGATTTCGGAAGCTAAGCATGGTCGGGCCTGGTTAGTACTTGGATGGGAGACCGCCTGGGAATACCAGGTGCTGTAAGCTTTTCATTTTCATCAGGAGACATGGTAACATTTACATCATCAAAATACATGCAATGTTCATTTTGACCACTTATATATACTGCGTTTGTGACAGTCACCATTGCTTACGGCCATACCACCCTGAACACGCCTGATCTCGGAAGCTAAGCAGTATAGGCCTGGTTAGTACTTGGATGGGAGACCGCCTGAGAATACCAGGTGCTGTAAGCTTTTCATTTTCATCAGGAGACATGGTAATATTTACATCATCAAAATACATGCAATGATGATTTTGACCACTTATATATACTGCGTTTGTGACAGTCACCATTGCTTACGGCCATACACCCCAGAACACGCCTGATCTCGGAAGCTAAGCAGTGTAGGGCCTGGTTAGTACTTGGATGGGAGACCGCCCGGAAATACCAGGTGCTGTAAGCTTTTCATTTTCATCAGGAGACATGGTAACATTTACATCATCAAAATACATGCAATGATCATTTTGATCACTTATATATACTGCTTTAGTGACATTTGACGTTGCTTACGGCCATACCAACCTGAACATTCCCGATCTCGTCTGATCTCGGAAGCTAAGCAGTGTCGGGCCTGGTTAGTACTTGGATGGGAGACCGCCTGGGAATACCAGGTGCTGTAAGCTTTTCATTTTCATCAGGAGACATGGTAACATTTACATCAACAAAATACATGCAATGATGATTTTGACCACTTATATATACTGCGTTTGTGACATTTAACGTTGCTTACGGCCGTACCACCCTGAACACGCCTGATCTCGTCTGATCTCGGAAGCTATGCCGCGTCGGCCTGGTTAGTACTTGGATGGGAGACCGACTGGGAATACCAGGTGCTGTAAGCTTTTCATTTTCATCAGGAGACATGGTAAAATTTACATCATCAAAATGCATGCAATGATCATTTTGACCACTTATATATACTGGTTTGGACACTTACCATTGCTTATTGCCATACCACCCTGAACACGCCTGATCTCATCTGATCTCGGAAGCTAAGGGTCTGGTTAGTACTTGGATGGGAGACCGACTGGGAATACCAGGTGCTGTAAGCTTTTCATTCTCATCAGAGACATGGTAAACATTTACATAAACAAAATACATGCAATGATCATTTTGACCACTTATATATACTGCGTTTGGACATTCCATTGTTATTGGTCCATACCACCTGAAAAACGCCGATCTGTCTGATCTCGGAAGCTAAGCAGGTAGGGCCTGGTTAGTACTTGGATTGGGAGACCGCCTGGGAATACCAGGTGCTGTAAGCTTTTAAATTCTCATCAGGAGACATGGAACATTTACATCATCAAAATACATGCAATGATCATTTTGACCACTTATATATACTGCGTTAGTGAACAGTTGACCTTCTTACGGCCATACCAACCTGAACAATCCCGATCTCGTCTGATCTCGGAAGCTAAGCATGGTCGGGCCTGGTTAGTACTTGGATTGGAGACCGCCTGGGAATACCAGGTGCTGTAAGCTTTTAATTTCATCAGGAGACATGGAAAACATTTACATCATCAAAATACATGCAATGATATTTTGACCACTTATATATACTGCGTTAGTACATTGACTTTGCTTACGGCCATACCAACCTGAACAATCCCGATCTCGTCTGATCTCGGAAGCTAAGCACGGTCGGGGCCTGGTTAGTACTTGGATGGGAGACCGCCTGGGAATACTAGGTGCTGTAAGCTTTCTTTTCATCAGGAGACATGGTAACATTACATCATCAAAATACATGCAATGATCATTTGCCACTTATATATACTGCTTAGTAATTGACTTTGCTTACGGCCATTAACTGAACATCCGATCTCGTCTGATTGGAAGCTAAGCACGGTCGGGCCTGGTTAGTACTTGGATGGAGACGCCTGGGAATACTAGGTGCTGTAAGCCTTCTTTCAATCAGCACGACATGGTACATTTACATCACAAATACATGCAATGATCATTTTTGAGCACTTATATACTGCTTAGTTACATTTGACATTGCTTACAGCCATACAACCTGAAACACGCCCGATCTTGTCTGATTCGGAAGCTAAGCACGGTCGGCCTGGTTAGTACTTGGATTGGAGACAGCCTGGGAATACCAGGTGCTGTAAGCTTTTCATTTCATCAGGAGACATGGTAACATTTACATCATCAAAATACATGCAATCATGATTATGAGCACATATATATACTGCGTTTGTGACAGTTGCCATTGCTTACTGTCATACCACCCTGAACACGCCTGATCTCGTTTGATCTCGGAAGCCAAGCAGTGTAGGGCCTGGTTAGTACTTGGATAGGAGACCGCCTGGGAATACCAGGTGGTGTAAGCTTTTCATTCTCATCAGGAGACATGGTAACATTTATATCATCAAAATACATGCAATGATCATTTTGAGCACTTATATATACTGCTTTAGTGACATTTAACATTGCTTACGGCCATACTAACCTGAACACGCCCGATCTCGTCTGATCTCGCAAGCTAAGCACGGTCGGGCCTGGTTAGTACTTGGATGGGAGACCGCCTGGGAATACTACGTGCTGTAAGCCTTTCATTTTCATCAGGAGACATGGTAACATTTACATCATCAAAATACATGCAATGATCATTTCGACCACTTATATATACTGCGTTTGTGACAGTTACCATTGCTTACTGCCATACCACCCTGAACACGCCTGATCTCATTTGATTCCGGAAGCTAAGAGCCTTGTTAGTACTTGGATGGGAGACCGCCTGGGAATACTAGGTGCTGTAAGCCTTTCATTTTCATCAGGAGACATGGTAACATTTACATCATCAAAATACATGCAATGATGATTTTGAGCACTTATATATACTGCTTTAGTGACATTTGACATTGCTTACGGCCATACCTACCTGAATACGCCTGATTTCGTCTGATCTCGGAAGCTAAGCACGGTCGGGCCTGGTTAGTACTTGGATGGGAGAACGCCTGGGAATACTACGTGCTGTAAGCCTTTTATTCTCATCGGGAGACATAGTAACATTTACATCATCAAAATACATGCAATGATAATTTTGACCACTTATATATAGTGCTTTAGTGACATTTGACATGGCTTACGGCCATACCAACCTGAACAAGCCCGATCTCGTCTGATCTCGGAAGCTAAGCAGGGTAGG
Organism: Mugil cephalus; assembly: GCF_022458985.1. Classification (NCBI taxonomy): domain Eukaryota; kingdom Metazoa; phylum Chordata; class Actinopteri; order Mugiliformes; family Mugilidae; genus Mugil; species Mugil cephalus. Next base: position 913,740 of record NC_061792.1, read on the forward strand.
GCCTGGTTAGTACTTGCATGGGAGACCGCAAGGGAATACCAGGTGCTGTAAGCTTTTCATTTTCATCAGGAGACATGGTAACATTTACATCATCAAAATACATGCAATGATCATTTTGACCACTTATATATACTGAGTTTGTGACAGTTACCATTCCTTACGGCCATACCACCCTGAACACGACTGATCTCATCTGATCTCGGAAGCTAAGGGTCTGGTTAGTACTTGGATGGGAGACCGAATGGGAATACCAGGTGCTGTAAGCTTTTCATTCTCATCAGGAGACATGGAAACATTTACATCAACAAAATACATGCAATGATGATTTTGACCACTTATATATACTGCGTTTGGGACAGTTACCATTGCTTATTGTCATACCACCCTGAACACGCTTCATCTCGTCTGATCTCGGAAGCTAAGCAGTGTAGGGCCTGGTTAGTACTTGGATGGGAGACCGCCTGGGAATACCAGGTGCTGTAAGCTTTTCATTCTCATCAAGAGACATGGTAACATTTACATCATCAAAATACATGCAATGATCATTTTGACCACTTATATATACTGCGTTAGTAACATTTGACTTTGCTTACGGCCATACCAACCTGAACAAGCCCGATCTTGTCTGATCTCGGAAGCTAAGCACGGTCGGGCCTGGTTAGTACTTGGTTTGGAGACCGCCTGGGAATACCAGGTGCTGTAAGCTTTTCATTCATCAGGAGACATGGAAACATTTACATCATCAAAATACATGCAATGATAATTTTGATCACTTAATATATACTGCTTTAGTGACATTTGACGTTGCTTACGGCCATACCAACCTCAACATGCCCGATCTCGTCTGATCTCGGAAGCTAAGCACGGTCGGGCCTGGTTAGTACTTGGATGGGAGACCGCCTGGGAATACTAGGTACTGTAAGCCTTTCATTTTCATCAGGAGACATGGTAACATTTACATCATCAAAATACATGCAATGATGATTTTGACCACTTATATATACTGCGTTTGTGACAGTTCCCGTTGCTTACGGCCATACCAACCTGAACAATCCCTATCTCGTCTGATCTCGGAAGCTAAGCATGGTCCTGCCTGGTTAGTACTTGGATGGGAGACCGCCTGGGAATACCAGGTGCTGTAAGCTTTTCATTTTCATCAGGAGACATGGTAACATTTACATCATCAAAATACATGCAATGATCATTTTGACCACTTATATATACTGCGTTAGTAACATTTGACTTTGCTTACGGCCATACCAACCTGAACAATCCCGATCTCGTCTGATCTCGGAAGCTAAGCACGGTCGGGCCTGGTTAGTACTTGGATGGGAGATCGCCTGGGAATACTAGGTGCTGTAAGCCTTTCTTTTTCATCAGGAGACATGGTAACATTTACATCATCAAAATACATGCAATGATCATTTTGAGCACTTATATATACTGCTTTAGTTACATTTGACATTGCTTACAGCCATACTAACCTGAACACGCCCGATCTTGTCTGATTTCGGAAGCTAAGGACGGTCGGGCCTGGTTAGTACTTGGATGGGAGACCGAATGGGAATACCAGGTGCTGTCAGCTTTTCATTTTCATCAGGAGACATGGTAACATTTACATCATCAAAATACATGCAATCATGATTATGAGCACTTATATATACTGCGTTTGTGACAGTTGCCATTGCTTACTGCCATACCACCCTGAACACGCCTGATCTCGTTTGATCTCGGAAGCCAAGCAGTGCAGGGCCTGGTTAGTACTTGGATAGGAGACCGCCTGGGAATACCAGGTGGTGTAAGCTTTTCATTCTCATCAGGAGACATGGTAACATTTATATCATCAAAATACATGCAATGATCATTTTGAGCACTTATATATACTGCTTTAGTGACGTTTAACATTGCTTACGGCCATACTAACCTGAACACGCCCGATCTCGTCTGATCTCGCAAGCTAAGCACGGTCGGGCCTGGTTAGTACTTGGATGGGAGACCGCCTGGGAATACTACGTGCTGTAAGCCTTTCATTTTCATCAGGAGACATGGTAACATTTACATCATCAAAATACATGCAATGATCATTTCGACGACTTATATATACTGTGTTTGTGACAGTTAACGTTGCTTACGGCCATACCACCCAGAACACGCCTGATCTCGTCTGTTCTCGGAAGCTATGCAGCGTCGGGCCTGGTTAGTACTTGGATGGGAGACCGCCTGGGAATACCAGGTGTTGTAAGCCTTTCATTTTCATCAGGAGACATGGTAACATTTACATCATCAAAATACATGCAATGATCATTTTGAGCACTTATATATACTGCTTTAGTGACATTTGACATTGCTTACGGCCATACTAACCTGAACACGCCCGATCTTGTCTGATCATGGAAGCTAAGCACGGTCGGGGCTGGTTAGTACTCGAATTGGAGACCGCCTGGGAATACCAGGTGCTGTAAGCTTTTCATTTTCATCAGGAGACACGGTAACATTTACATCATCAAAATACATGCAATGATCATTTTGACCACTTATATATACTGCTTTAGAGACATTTGACGTTGATTACGGCCATACCACCCTGAACACGCCTGATCTTGTCTCATCTCGGAAGCTATGCAGCGTCAGGCCTGGTTAGTACTTGGATGGGAGACCGCCTGGAAATACTATTTGCTGTAAGCCTTTCATTTTCATCAGGAGACATGGTAACATTTACATCATCAAAATACATGCAATCACGATTTTGACCACTTATATATACTGCGTTTGTGACAGTTACCATTGCTTACTGCCATACCACCCTGAACACGCCTGATCTCGTCTGATCTCGGAAGCTAAGCATTGTAGGGCCTGGTTAGTACTTGGATGGGAGACCGCCTGGGAATACCAGGTGGTGTAAGCTTTTCATTCTCATCAGGAGACATGGTAACATTTTCATCATCAAAATACATGCAATGATGATTTTGATCACTTATATATACTGCTTTAGTGACATTAGACATTGCTTACGGCCATACCAACCTGAACAAGCCCGATCTCGTCTGATCTTGGAGCTAAGAATGGTCGTTCCTGGTTAGTACTTGGATGGGAGGCCGCTGGGAATACCAGGTGCTGTAAGCTTTTCATTTACATCAGGAGACATGGTAACATTTACATCATCAAAATACATGCAATGACGATTTTGAGCACTTATATATACTGCTTTAGTGACATTTGACATTGCTTACGAACATACTAACCTGAACACGCCCGATCTCGTCTGCTCTCGGAAGCTAAACACGGTCGGGCCTGGTTAGTACTTGGATGGCAGACCGCCTGGGAATACTAGATGCTGTAAGCCTTTCATTTTCATCAGGAGACATGGTAACATTTACATCATCAAAATACATGCAATGATCATTTTGACCACTTATATATACTGCGTTTGTGACAGTCTCCATTGCTTACGGCCATAACATCCTGAACACGCCTGATCTCGTCTGATCTCGGAAGCTAAGCAGTGTAGGGCCTGGTTAGTACTTGGATGGGAGACCGCCTGGGAATTCCAGGTGCTGTAAGCTTTTCATTCTCATCAGGAGACATGGTAACATTTACATCATCAAAATACATGCAATGATCATTTTTACCACTTATATATAGTGCTTTAGTGACATTTGACATGGCTTACGGCCATACCAACCTGAACAAGCCCGATCTCGTCTGATCTCGGAAGCTAAGCGCGGTCGGGCCTGGTTAGTACTTGGATGGGAGACCGCCTGGAATACTAGGTGCTGTAAGCCTTTCATTTTCATCAGGAGATATGGTAACATTTACATCATCAAAATACATGCAATGATGATTTTGACCACTTATATAGTCTGCATTTGTGACAGTTACCATTGCTTACGGCCATACCACCCTGAACACGCCTGATCTCGTCTGATCTTGGAAGCTAAGCACTGTCGGGCCTGGTTAGTACTTGGATTGGAGACCGCCTGGGAATACCAGGTGCTGTAAGCTTTTCATTCTCATCAGGAGACATGGTAACATTTACATCATCAAAATACATGCAATGATCATTTTGATCACTTATATATACTGCTTTAGTGACATTTGACATTGCTTACGGCCATACCAACCTGAACACGCCCGATCTCGTCTGATCTCGGAAGCTAAGCGCGGTCGGGCCTGGTTAGTACTTGGATGGGAGACCGCCTGGGAATACCAGGTGCTGTAAGCATTTCATTTTCATCAGGAGACATGGTAACATTTACATCATCAAAATACATGCAATGATGATTTTGACCATTTATATATACTGCGTTTGTGACAGTTACTATTGCTTACGGCCATACCACCCTGAACACGCCTGATCTCGTCTGATCTCGGAAGTTAAGCAGTGTAGGGCCTGGTTAGTACTTGGATGGGAGACCGCCTGGGAATACCAGGTGCTGTAAGCTTTTCATTCTCATCAGGAGACATGGTAACATTTACATCATCAAAATACATGCAATAATGATTTTGACCACTTATATATACTGCGTATGTGACAGTTAACGTTACTTACGGCCATACCACCCTGAAAACATTTGATCTCCGAAGTTAAGCAGTGTCGGGCCTGGTTAGTACTTGGATGGGAGACCGCCTGTAAATACTAGATGCTGTAAGCCTTTCATTTTCATCAGGAGACATGGTAACATTGACATCATCAAAATACATGCAATGATGATTTTGACCACTTATATATACTGCGTTTGTGACAGTCACCATTGCTTACGGCCATAACATCCTGAACACGCCTGATCTCGGAAGCTAAACAGTGTAGGGCCTGGTTAGTACTTGGATGGGAAACCGCCTGGGAATACCAGGTGCTGTAAGCTTTTCATTCTCATCAGGAGACATGGTAACATTTACATCATCAAAATACATGCAATGATGATTTTGACCACTTATATATACTGCGTTTGTGACAGTTAACGTTGCATACGGCCATACCACCCTGAACACGCCTGATCTCGTCTGATCTCGGAAGCTAAGCAGTGTAGGGCCTGGTTAGTACTTGGATGGGAGACCGCCTGGGAATACCAGGTGCTGTAAGCTTTTCATTTTCATCAGGAGACATGGTAACATTTACATCATCAAAATACATGCAATGATAATTTTGACCACTTATATATAGTGCTTTAGTGACATTTGACATTGCTTACGGCCATACCAACCTGAACACGCCGATCTCGTCTGATCTCGGAAGCGAAGCATGGTCGGGCCTGATTAGTACTTGGATGGGAGACCGAATGGGAATACCAGGTGCTGTAAGCTTTTCATTCTCATCAGGAGACATGGTAACATTTACATCATCAAAATACATGCAATGATGATTTTGACCACTTATATATACTGCGTTTGTGAGAGTTAACCTTGCTTACGGCCATACCACACTGAACACGCCTGATCTCATTTGATCTCCGAAGTTAAGCAGTGTCGGGCCTGGTTAGTACTTGGATGGGAGACCGCCTGGGAATACCAGGTGCTGTACGCTTTTCATTTTCATCAGGAGACTATGGTAACATTTACATCATCAAAATACATGCAATGATGATTTTGACCACTTATATATATTGCGTTTGTGACAGTTACCATTGCTTACGGCCATACCACCCTGAACACGCCTGATCTCGTCTGATCTCGGAAGCTAAGCAGTGTAGGGCCTGGTTAGTACTTGGATGGGAGACCCCCTGGGAATACCAGGTGCTGTAAGCTTTTCATTCTCATCAGGAGACATGGTAACATTTACATCATCAAAATACATGCAATGATGATTTTGACCACTTATATATACTGCGTTTGTGACAGTTAACGTTGCTTACGGCCATACCACCCTGAAAACGCCTGATCTCATTTGATCTCCGAAGTTAAGCAGTGTCGGGCCTGGTTAGTACTTGGATGGGAGACCGCCTGTAAATACTAGATGCTGTAAGCCTTTCATTTTCATCAGGAGACATGGTAACATTTACATCATCAAAATACATGCAATGATGATTTTGACCACTTATATATACTGCGTTTGTGACATTTACCATTTCTTACGGCCATAACATCCTGAACACGCCTGATCTCGTCTGATCTCGGAAGCTAAACAGTGTAGGGCCTGGTTAGTACTTGGATGGGAGACCGCCTGGGAATACCAGGTGCTGTAAGCTTTTCATTCTCATCAGGAGACATGGTAACATTTACATCATCAAAATACATGCAATGATGATTTTGACCACTTATATATACTGCTTTAGTAACATTTGACATTGCTTACGGCCATACCAACCTGAGCACGCCCGATCTCGTCTGATCTCGGAAGCTAAGCACGGTCGGGCCTGGTTAGTACTTGGATGGGAGACCGCCTGGGAATACCAGGTGCTGTAAGCTTTTCTTTTTCATCAGGAGACATGGTAACATTTACATCATCAAAATACATGCAATGATGATTTTGACCACTTATATATACTGCGTTTGTGACAGTTAACGTTGCATACGGCCATACCACCCTGAACACGCCCGATCTCGTCTGATCTCGGAAGCTAAGCACGGTCGGGCCTGGTTAGTACTTGGATGTGAGACCGCCTGGGAATACTAGGTGCTGTAAGCCTTTCATTTTCATCAGGAGACATGGTAACATTTACATCATCAAAATACATGCAATGATGATTTTGACCACTTATTTATACTGCTTTAGTGACATTTGACATTCCTTACGACCATACCAACCTGAACAAGCCCGATCTCATCTGATATCTGAAGCTCAGCATGGTCGGGCCTGGTTAGTACTTGGATGGGAGACCGCCTGGGAATACTAGGTGCTGTAAGCTTTTCATTCTCATCAGGAGACATGGTAACATTTACATCCTCAAAATACATGCAATGATGATTTTGACCACTTATATATACTGCGTTTGTGACAGTTACCATTGCTTACGGCCATACCACCCTGAACACGCCTGATCTCGTCTGATCTCGGAAGCTAAGCAGTGTAGGGCCTGGTTAGTACTTGGATAGGTGACCGTCTGGGAATACCAGGTGCTGTAAGCTTTTCATTCTCATTAGGAAACATGGTAACATTTACATCATCAAAATACATGCAATGATCATTTTGACCACTTATATATACTGCTTTAGTGACATTTGACATTGCTTACGGCCATAACAACCTGAACACCTCCGATCTCGTCTGATCTCGGTAGCTAAGCGCGGTCGGGCCTGGTTAGTACTTGGATGGGAGACAGGCTGGGAATACCAAGTCCAAGTGCTGTAAGCTTTTCATTCTCATCAGGAGACATGGTAACATTTACATCATCAAAATACATGCAATGATCATTTTGACCACTTATATATACTGCTTCAGTGATGTTTGACATTGCTTACGGCCATACCAACCTGAACACGCCCAGGTCCTGTAAGCCTTTCATTTTCATCAGGGGACACAGGAACATTTCCATCATCATAATACATGCAATATTGATTTTGACCACTTATATGTACCGCTTTTGTGACTGACACATACCACCTCGTAAGACGCCCGTGTTTGCTTGTCTCGCTTGCTTTCAGTTTGAAAGTCTAACAGAATCTACGGACCCACCTAGGTTTGTATAAAAAAAACTTTCAATAAGATCAAAGCAAGATCATCCAAAAAAAAAAAGGGGAAATGGGTTTAAAAAAACCCCAAAATAAAAAAAAAAAATTTTTTTGGGGGAAAGGGGGAAAAAAAAAGGGGGGTTTAATAAGGGGGAAAAAAAAAAAAAGGTAGGGTTAAAAAAGCTTTTCCCGGAGAAAAAAGAAAACAAAGATTGGGGGAAAAAAGGGAAAGGGGGGATTAAAAAGGGGGGGAAAAAATTTTAAAAAAAAAAATATAGGAAAAACAAAAAAAAAAAAAAAAAGGAAAAAAAGGGGGGAAAAGGGCCCAAAAAAAAAAAGGGGAAAAAAAAGGGGGGGCCCCTTGGGGGGGGAAACCGGGGGGGTTTTTTTTTTAAAAATAGGAGAAAAGGAACCCCAAAAAAAAAAGCAAAACAGAACTTAAAATAGAAAGGTTTTTTTAAATTCCCCTTTAAAAACCCCCCCAGGGAAGTTTTTTTTTAAGGGGACAGGAAAATAATAATAATGAAAAACAATAGCCCTTTTAAAAGAAAAACCCCCAAAAGAAGAGCCTTTTGGCGGGTTTTTTAGGGGAAAGTTAACAAAAATTCGGAAAATAGGGAAAAAAAAAAAAAAAGGAAAGTTTTAGGATAAAAGGAAAAAAGAAATTTAAAAGGGAAAAAAGGGGAAATAAAAAAGGCAAAAAAAAAAGGGAAAAGGGGTTTTTTTAGGGGGAAGGGGTGCACAAAATTTTGGGTTTTTCCCCCCATTGGGTGTAGGGGGGGGGGTTTAGGGCAAAAAAACAAAAAATTTTAGAAAAAGTAAAGGTTGAAAGGGGAAGCCTACCCAAAATCAAATGGGCAGGAAAAACAGGGGAAGAGATACAAAGGGTTAGTGGAAAAAAGGCATTGGGTTTTTAAAAAAGAAAAAATTTAGAAATTTTTTTTTTGGTTTTTGGGGAAAAAAAAAAAATTGAAGGACCCGAGGGGGTTTGGAAAAAAGAAATAGAAAAAGGTTTTCCAAATTGCGAGAAATTTTGGGTCCAAAAATTTAATGACGGAAAAAAAAAAAGGGGGAGAAAAAGGGGGGGAGCGGGGGGGGGGGAAGAAAAAAGGGGCAAAAGGAAACGGGAAAATTTTAGAAGGGGTATGTTGATTTTAAAAAACCCGGTTTACAGGGAAGAATTAAAAACTTTTAGGTGGGGGGGCAAGGAATTTTTTGTTGGGAAAGGAACGGAAAAGGGGGCCCAATGGCACAGGAAAAGGGACAATAAAAATTACCCGAAGATAAAACAAATTTGAGGGTTTTTGGGGACATGAGAAGAAAAAAAAGGGGAAATTAGAAAATAAAAAAGTTTTTGTAAGAAAAAGAATATTTAAGGAAAAGAAAAGGGGGAAGGAAAATTTTACTTACCCCCGGGAGAAGAAAAAAAAAGAAAAAAAAAAAAAAAAAAAAAAAGGAAAAAAAAAAAAAAAAATTTGAAAGGTAAAAATAAAAAAACAAACAAAAAAAGAAAAAGGGTAAAAGGGTAAAAGGGGAGGGAGCAAAAAATTTGAGAAAAAAAAATTTAAAACCATAGGAAAAAAGCCCCAAGGGAAAAAAAAGGTGTTAAAAAAATTTTGAAGGGAAAAGAAAAAACCAGTGGAAGAAAAAAAAGATAAAAAAAAAAATTTTTGGGGAAAAAAAAATTTTTAGGAAAAAAATTTAAAAAAAAATGTGAAGAAGTTTTTTTAGATGAAAAAAAAAAGTTTTAAATTTTTTTTTTTGGGCCCATGAGGAAAAATTTTTGTTTTGATTTTAGAAAGGAACAACCCCGGGTTTCCCCGGCGAGAGCAAATTAGAAGAAGAAGAAAAAAGAAAAAGAGGTTATTTTTTTGTCAAAGTTTTACAAAAATTTAAAAAAGCAAAGGAAAAAAAAAGAAAAAGAGCGAAAAATAGGGGGAGCATGGGAAAGGGAAAAGGGAAAAATTTTAAAAAGGGGGTTTTTTTTTTAAAAAGAAAAAAAATAAAAAAAGAAGAAAAGCCCAAAAATTTATAGCTTTAGGAGAGAAGAGGAAAAAACCCGAACCCCCGGGGCCCCTTTTTATTTTATGGGGAAAGGGAAACCCAAATAAAAAAATTTTTTGAATTTTAAGCCCTTTTTGGATGCAAAAACCTCTAGGGGGGGCTTTTTTTTTTCTTTTTAAATAAAAGATTTTGGCCCCCCATTTTTTAAAAAAATTTAATGAAAAAAGGAAAATTTAAATGTCATTCAAAAAAATTTTATGCAAAAAAAAAAAATTTTTAGGAACACAAAGGAAAACACCCTTTACTCATTGTTTACCATTTTTTTTTGGGGTTTCCCATCCACGGAAACGGGGTTTTTCCGTTGGCCTTTTGAGCCCATTTTTTTAGGGAAAAAATAACAAAAATTAGACCAACACCCCCCATAACTGTTTAAGGGGGTTTTTTAAGTCACCCACGAAAAAATTTTTTTAAAAAAGGAGAACTTTTCTGATTTTTTATCGTTTTCCCTCGGGCTTTTGTCTAGCTGGAACCTTTAAGGTTTTCTTTACCAATTTTTGGTTTTAGTTATTTCGTTTTTCTTTTCCCAATTCCAAAAAGCAAGGGGTCCCTTTTGGTTGTAGTTTTTTAAAAATTTAAAAAGGGTTTTTCAGTTTTTTTTAATTTGGTTGTCTTTAAAAACCCCAAAATAAAAGGGCGGGGAAAACGTGGTTTTTCTACTGGGGTGGGAGAAAAAAGGGGAATTCGGAACGCCAACAAGTGTAAAAAGGGGTTTGAGAGTTGTTTTTAATTTTTTTATTTGATGGCAAGTTGAACTTTTTCGTTTTTGTTTTTTTTTTTATTGCGAATTTTTTCGGGCTTGGAAGGTAAGGGGTTCTTTAAAAAATTGGGAACTGGAAGGAAAAAGGTAAAAAATTTTGGGGAAAAACCTTTATTTGAGTTTTATTTATTATTTTTAGGGAAAATTAAAAAAGTTTTCAAAAAAATCCCCCATTTTTTTTTAGTTCTGTTTTTGAACCTAAAGGAAATTTTTTTTTTTCCCCGGGGGGAAATAGGTTTTTACAAAAAAAAAATTTTAAAAAACCAAAAAAAAAAAAAAAAATTTTAAAAAAAAATTGTTAAAAGGGTCAAAAATAAAATTAAATTTTTTTAAAAATGATCATTGGGGAAAAAATAGGGGGTTTTTTTGTACCCCCAAAAAATAATTTTAAATAAAATGAAAAAAAAAGAACTATTAAAATAAATTAAAGGGTTTTAAAAAATTTATAAAAAAATTAAAAAAAACCGGTGGAAAAAGAAAATGATGGGGAAAAAGGGAAAAAATTTTCCCCCCTTTCCCCAGGCATTAAAAATTTACAAAAATGTGCCAAGAATGTTTTTTTTGAAAATTTGTCCCACCAAATTTTTCCCCCCTGAGGGAAGAATTTGCCCAAAAAACAGAAATTTGATCCCCCATCTTCTTTTTTTGGTTTTCCCAATTAAAATTGATAGAAGGGGGAAAAAACCATTGAATCCCTTTATTATTTTCTCCTTTTAAAAACTTCCCCCAAATAACGTTGAAAAAAAAAAAGGACAAAAATTTCTTGGGGAAATCGGGAAAATTGCCTGAAAGGCAACCCCGAAGGGCGGTTTTGATTTTGTTTTTTTTTTTTCCCTTTAACAAACATCAAAAAAACTGCAAGATTTTTTTTACCCTTAAACTTTTTGGGTTGTTTTGGTCCCAACCTAAACCCCCCCGGCAAATTTTTCATTTTCTCGGGGGGCCCGGAAACATTTCCATCAATAAAAAAATTTTTTGACCATTTTTATTTTTTTGGGAATGCCCCATCCCACCTGAAACGCCCCGGTTTTGCTTTTTTTTTTAAAAACGGGAATCCTAAAAACCCCCGGGGTTTTGAAAAAAAAACCTTTTAAAAGATCGGCGACATCCACTTATAAAGGCTTTCTGATTTTCATAAAGGGAAAAAATTAGGACCTCGGGGAAAAAACCCCAACTTCCCCCCGGTTTCACCAGTTTTTTTTGGGTTTAGACCCGGAACTCTATTTAAGAAACCCTTTGGGGCCCCAAAAGGACTTCTTTACCATCCAAAACAATCCTTTCCAACATCCCCCAAATGTGTTAAATTTTTTTAGTTCCCCTTTGTAAAAAAATTTTTGGCTTTTTTAACTGGGGGGTTTTTTCCCATTTCCTCTATTTCTAAGGTTGTAACCTTTAAATTGTTTTAAACAAATGTGTGTATTATTAAATTTTTGTTTTTCGTTTTTTGGGAAAGGCCCCCCAATTTTAAGGGTACCGGGGTTTAATTTGATTAAAATATTTGAAATTTTTTCCTTTGCTTTTTTGAAAATTTTGGGCCCCCAATTAAAGGGGGGCCCAAAATAAAAAGGGCCATGGATAACGTGGTCTTAAATTTCTGGAGGGGGACAAATCGGGGCAATTTTAAATGAAAGAATTTAAAGTGCAAATGGGTTTTTTTGTTAGATTTTTTTTATTTTTTTTTTCCGGAAGCAATTAAAACATTTTGGGGATGTGTTGTGTTGTATTTTTTTTTTTAATTTTTGTTTTTTGGGAAAATTTTAACCTTTTGGGGGTTTTGGAAAATTAAATAGTTTTTTTTTAAAAACCAAAAACCAAATTTTAGTGTTTATGTTTAAGGGTTTTTTTTGGGAACATTAAAAAAGGATCAAAAAAAAAAAGGGTTATTGTCATTGGGTTTTTAGAACATTAAGTATTAGAGATAAGGCAGGACTATTTTACGTTATTCCCCGTGGAGAAATGAAGGTTTTACAGACAATGCAAAATGATAAAACAAACCAAAACCAAAGGAGAGAAACTATATAAAAGTAAATATGTTAAAGGTACAAAAATAATTACATCTACTACTATTTATTACTAATACTGATACAGTTGGTAGAAGAGTGGTAGTGGTGATTTTGGTTGCTCATGCCAAAATCTGACGACATATATTATCATATCAATAGTACCATCGGACGGCAGTGTTATAGATCTCACTATGTGACACTCAAGATTGAAAGGTGTTAATGAAAACTTTGATCGAGGAACCTAAATGAAAACACAACCAGAGTGAGAGAAAAGAAAATGATCACAGAAAACAGAAGAAATTTGGAAAATCTTTCCCACACTCTCTCTTCCTAGCGCACTCCTCACAAAATTTACATAGAATGTGCCATAGAATGTTTTCCTTCATGATGTCATAGAATTCTGTCCTTTCATCAAATCTTTTCCTTTGGCCATGATGGCATAGAATCTTTGCCTTTGATCTTACTGAAAGTTTGTTTTATACAAGCCTCTGTGGATCTGTACATTCTTTAGTGCTTGTCAGAGTTACAAATTGACTGCAAGCAAGACAAGGAACACACTTGAATAGAGCATGGTTCATTGATTTTCGTCCAAAGTTTTACAAAACATTTCCCGAATAACAAGCATCAATGGCAACCAACAAAACAGCAAAAGAGCTGAATATCTCAGTAGGGAGCACTCTGGGAAATTGCCTGAAAGTGCAATCTTTCCTCAGAGAGGGCGGCTTTGAATTTGTTACCATTTTCATCAGGAGACATGGTAACATTTACATCATCAAAATACATGCAATGATCATTTTGACCACTTATTTATACTGCTTTAGTGATGTTTGACATTGCTTACGGCCATACCAACCTGAACACGCCCAGGTCCTGTAAGCCTTTCATTTTCATCAGGGGACACAGGAACATTTCCATCATCATAATACATGCAATATTGATTTTGACCACTTATATGTACCGCTTTTGTGACTGACACCATACCACCTCGTAAGACGCCCGTGTTTGCTTGTCTCGCTTGCTTTCAGTTTGAAAGTCTAACAGAATCTACGGACCCACCTAGGTTTGTATAAAACAAACTTTCAATAAGATCAAAGGCAAAGATTCTATGCCATCATGATCAAAGGAAAACATTTCATGACATCATCATCAAAGGAAAACAATTGAGGACATCATCAAAGGAAGACATCCCATGACGTCATCGCCCTGTTTCATCCATCGTTTCTTTTGTATGTGCGTGAGCATGCACGGAACTACGTATGGATGTAACGTTACTCCATGTGCGCGCATGTAGTCGCACGTGCGTCTGTACGTGCGCGAAAACAATACACAAAAATTAGACCAACATGCTCCCATAACTGTGTGTAAAGGTTTGTTTAAGCCTCATCCACATTGTATAATCAATATGTTTGTGTCACGTGTAGTTTAATCATGTGCGGCTGATTCTTTATCGTATTTCCCTCTGAGGTACATAATGGTCTAGCTGGAACCTATTAACAGCGCTACTTGTGGCTTTACTACACAATGATGTAAGTATTATGTAAATTAGTT
>NC_061792.1:928216-968175 GCF_022458985.1 Mugil cephalus
ACCTTTCAATCTTGAGTGTCACATAGTGAGATCTATAACACTGCCGTCCGATGGTACTATTGATATGATAATATATGTCGTCAGATTTTGGCATGAGCAACCAAAATCACCACTACCACTCTTCTACCAACTGTATCAGTATTAGTAATAAATAGTAGTAGATGTAATTATTTTTGTACCTTTAACATATTTACTTTTATATAGTTTCTCTCTTTTGGTTTTGGTTTGTTTTATCATTTTGCATTGTCTGTAAAACCTTCATTTCTCCACGGGGAATAACGTAAAATAGTCCTGCCTTATCTCTAATTCAAGATTCAAGTGATTCAGTACATCTAATGACAACTAATTGGGGTCTTTTTTATTTTCATACATCACTCTTTAATACATGTCTCATAAAAAGTCCAGCATTAGAGCATAAACACTCAAATATGTTAAGGTTGACTCTTCGGCTATAGTTGTAGTTGTACAACTATTTAACGCTGTACCAGTTGGCAGCATGACAACGTGCTAAACCGGTTAGCCTGTTCCAAGACAAACAGAAAACTTACAGCAATAAAAATGACAACACAACTACAGCCGGTAAAACTGTTCTTAATTGCTTGCCTAGGTAAACAAAGGTTAAATAAAAATAAAATACTAACATACATACAGACACATTCTGACACATTGAAATTGGCCGTTAGCACGTTAACTTAGCCCCGTAGTTAGCTCCCCACTCCACCGTATGCTAACGACCACGTTATCTCCACTGGCCTCGTTTTATTTCGGCGTCAGTTCAAATTGTGGACAACAGCAAATTGATGCAAAATACAAGCAATGTTAGGAAACCACTTGTCAATATTTCTAATGACAAATCTCGACAGCACACGTCGGCTACCACCTCAGACGTTGGGGTTTGCTGTATTGCCCGAAAGAAACGCAAAAACAGAACTAATTTACATAATACTTACATCATTGTGTAGTAAAGCCACAAGTAGCGCTGTTAATAGGTTCCAGCTAGACCATTATGTACCTCAGAGGGAAATACGATAAAGAATCAGCCGCACATGATTAAACTACACGTGACACAAACATATTGATTATACAATGTGGATGAGGCTTAAACAAACCTTTACACACAGTTATGGGAGCATGTTGGTCTAATTTTTGTGTATTGTTTTCGCGCACGTACAGACGCGCACATGGAGTAACGTTACATCCATACGTAGTTCCGTGCATGCTCACGCACATACAAAAGAAACGATGGATGAAACAGGGCGATGACGTCATGGGATGTCTTCCTTTGATGATGTCCTCAATTGTTTTCCTTTGATGATGATGTCATGAAATGTTTTCCTTTGATCATGATGGCATAGAATCTTTGCCTTTGATCTTATTGAAAGTTTGTTTTATACAAACCTAGGTGGGTCCGTAGATTCTGTTAGACTTTCAAACTGAAAGCAAGCGAGACAAGCAAACACGGGCGTCTTACGAGGTGGTATGGTGTCAGTCACAAAAGCGGTACATATAAGTGGTCAAAATCAATATTGCATGTATTATGATGATGGAAATGTTCCTGTGTCCCCTGATGAAAATGAAAGGCTTACAGGACCTGGGCGTGTTCAGGTTGGTATGGCCGTAAGCAATGTCAAACATCACTAAAGCAGTATAAATAAGTGGTCAAAATGATCATTGCATGTATTTTGATGATGTAAATGTTACCATGTCTCCTGATGAAAATGAAAGGCTTACAGCATCTAGTATTTACAGGCGGTCTCCCATCCAAGTACTAACCAGGCCCGACACTGCTTAATTTCGGAGATCAAATGAGATCAGGCGTTTTCAGGGTGGTATGTCCGTAAGTAACGTTAACTGTCACAAACGCAGTATATATAAGTGGTCAAAATCATCATTGCATGTATTTTGATGATGTAAATGTTACTATGTCTCCTGATGAGAATGAAAAGCTTAGAGCACCTGGTATTCCGAGGTGGTCTCCCATCCAAGTACTAACCAGGCCCGACCGCGCTTAGCTTCCGAGATCAGACGAGATCAGCCGTGTTCAGGGTGGTATGGCCGTAAGCAATGTCAAATGTCACTAAAGCAGTATATATAAGGAATCAAAATGATCATTGCATGTATTTTGATGATGTAAATGTTACCATGTCTCCTGATGAAAATGAAAAGCTAACAGCACCTGATATTCCCAGGTGGTTTCCCATCCAAGTACTAACCAGGCCCTTAGCTTCCGAGAGCAGATGAGATCACGCGTGTTCAGGGTGGTATGACCGTAAGCAATGGTAACTGTCACAAACGCAGTATATATAAGTGATCAAAATGATCATTGCATGTATTTTGATGATGTAAATGTTACCATGTCTCCTGATGAGAATGAAAAGCTTACAGCACCTGGTATTTACGGTCTCCCATCCAGGTACTAACCAGGCCCGACCGTGCTTAGCTTCCGAGATCAGGCGTGTTCAGGTTGGTATGGCCGTAAGCAATGTCAAATGTCACTAAAGCAGTATATATAAGTGGTCAAAATGATCATTGCATGTATTTTGATGATGTAAATGTTACCATGTCTCCTGATGAGAATGAAAAGCTTACAGCACCTGGTATTCCCGGGCAGCCTCCCATTCAAGTACTAACCACGCCCGACCCTGCTAAACTTCCGAGATCAGATGACACTGGGTGTGTTCAGTGTGGTATGCCCTTAAGCCATTTTGTCAGTCACAAAAGCAGTATATATAAGTGGTCAAAATGATCATTGCATGTATATTGATGATGTAAATGTTACCATGTCTCCTGATGAAAATGAAAGGCTTACAGCACCTAGTATGCCCAGGCGGTCTCCCATCGAAGTACTAACCAGGCCCGACCGTGCTTAGCTTCCGAGATCAGATGAGATCGGGCGTGTTCAGATTGGTATGGCCGTAAGCAATGTCAAATGTCACTAAAGCAATATATATATAAGTGGTCAAAATGATCATTGCATGTATTTTGATGATGTAAATATTACCATGTCTCTGATGAGAATGAAAAGCTTACAGCACTTGGTATTCCCAGGCGGTCTCCCATCCAAGTACTAACCAGGCCCTACACTGCTTAGCTTCCGAGATCAGACGAGATCAGGCGTGTTCTGGGTGGTATGGCCATAAGCGATGGTGACTGTCACAAACGCAGTATATATAAGTGGTCAAAATCATCATTGCATGTATTTTGATGATGTAAATGTTACCATGTCTCCTGATGAAAATGAAAAGCTTACAGCACCTGGTATTCCCAGGCGGTCTCCCATCCAAGTAC
Organism: Mugil cephalus; assembly: GCF_022458985.1. Taxonomy (NCBI): domain Eukaryota; kingdom Metazoa; phylum Chordata; class Actinopteri; order Mugiliformes; family Mugilidae; genus Mugil; species Mugil cephalus. Next base: position 931,505 of record NC_061792.1, read on the forward strand.
TAACCAGGCCCGACGCTGCATAGCTTCCGAGATCAGACGAGATCAGGCGTGTTCAGGGTGGTATGGCCGTAAGCAATGGTAACTGTCACAAACGCAGTATATATAAGTGGTCAAAATGATCATTGCATGTATATTGATGATGTAAATGTTACCATGTCTCCTGATGAAAATGAAAGGCTTACAGCACCTAGTATTCCCAGGCGGTCTCCCATCCAAGTACTAACCAGGCCCGACCGTGCTTAGCTTCCGAGATCAGACGATATGGCGTGTTCAGGTTGGTATGGCCGTAAGCAACGTTAACTTTCACAAACGCAGTATATATAAGTGGTCAAAATGATCATTGCATGTATTTTGATGATGTAAATGTTACCATGTCTCCTGATGAAAATGAAAGGCTTACAGCACCTAGTATTACCAGGCGGTCTCCCATCCAAGTACTTAACAGGCCCGACCGTGCTTAGCTTCCGAGATCAGACGAAATCTGGCCTGTTCAGGTTAGTATGGCGGTAAGCAACGTCAAATGTCACTAAAGCAGTATATATAAGTGATCAAAATCATCCTTGCATGTACTTTGATGATGTAAATGTTACCATGTCTCCTGATGAGAATGAAAAGCTTACAGCACCTGGTATTCCCAGGCGGTCTCCCATCCAAGTACTAACAAGGCCCGACCGTGCTTAGCTTCCGAGATCAGACGAGATCAGGCGTGTTCAGGTTGGTATGGCCGTAAGCAATGTCAAATGTCACTAAAGCAGTATATATAAGTGGTCAAAATGATCATTGCATGTATTTTGATGATGTAAATGTTACCATGTCTCCTGATGAGAATGAAAAGCTTACAGCACCTGGTATTCCCAGGCGGTCTCCCATCCAAGTACTAACCAGGCCCTACACTGCTTAGCTTCCGAGATCAGACGAGATCAGGCGTGTTCAGGGTGGTATGGCCGTAAGCAATGGTAACTGTCACAAACGCAGTATATATAAGTGGTCAAAATGATCATTGCATGTATATTGATGATGTAAATGTTACCATGTCTCCTGATGAAAATGGAAGGCTTACAGCATCTAGTATTTACAGGCGGTCTCCCATCCAAGTACTAACCAGGCCCGACCGTGCTTAGCTTCCGAGATCAGACGAGATCTGGCCTGTTCAGGTTGGTATGGCCGTAAGCCACGTCAAATGTCACTAAAGCAGTATATATAAGTGATCAAAATCATCCTTGCATGTATTTTGATGATGTAAATGTTACCATGTCTCCTGATGAGAATGAAAAGCTTACAGCACCTGGTATTCCCAGGCGGTCTCCCATCCAAGTACCAACCATGCCCTACACTGCTTAGCTTCCGAGATCAGGCGTGTTCAGGGTGGTATGGCCGTAAGCAATGGTAACTGTCACAAACGCAATATATATAAGTGGTCAAAATCATCATTGCATGTATTTTGATGATGTAAATGTTACCATGTCTCCTGATGAAAATGAAAAGCGTACAGCACCTGGTATTCCCAGGCGGTCTCCCATCCAAGTACTAACCAGGCCCGACCGCGCTTAGCTTCCGAGATCAGACAAGATCGGGTGTGTTCAGGTTGGTATGGCCGTAAGCAATGTCAAATGTCACTAAAGCAGTATATATAAGGAATCAAAATGATCATTGCATGTATTTTGATGATGTAAATGTTACCATGTCTCCTGATGAGAATGAAAAGCTAACAGCACCTGATATTCCCAGGTGGTTTCCCATCCAAGTACTAACCAGGCCCTTAGCTTCCGAGAGCAGATGAGATCACGCGTGTTCAGGGTGGTATGACCGTAAGCAATGGTAACTGTCACAAACGCAGTATATATAAGTGATCAAAATGATCATTGCATGTATTTTGATGATGTAAATGTTACCATGTCTCCTGATGAGAATGAAAAGCTTACAGCACCTGGTATTCCCAGGCGGTCTCCCATCCAAGTACTAACCAGGCTCCGACCGTGCTTAGCTTCCGAGATCAGGCGTGTTCAGGTTGGTATGGCCGTAAGCAATGTCAATGTCACTAAAGCAGTATATATAAGTGGTCAAAATGATCATTGCATGTATTTTGATGATGTAAATGTTACCATGTCTCCTGATGAGAATGAAAAGCTTACAGCACCTGGTATTCCCGGGCAGCTCCCATTCAAGTACTAACCACGCCCGACCCTGCTAAACTTCCGAGATCAGATGACACTGGGTGTGTTCAGTGTGGTATGCCCTTAAGCCATTTTGTCAGTCACAAAAGCAGTATATATAAGTGGTCAAAATGATCATTGCATGTATATTGATGATGTAAATGTTACCATGTCTCCTGATGAAAATGAAAGGCTTACAGCACCTAGTATGCCCAGGCGGTCTCCCATCGAAGTACTAACCAGGCCCGACCGTGCTTAGCTTCCGAGATCAGATGAGATCGGGCGTGTTCAGATTGGTATGGCCGTAAGCAATGTCAAATGTCACTAAAGCAATATATATAAGTGGTCAAAATGATCATTGCATGTATTTTGATGATGTAAATATTACCATGTCTCCTGATGAGAATGAAAAGCTTACAGCACTTGGTATTCCCAGGCGGTCTCCCATCCAAGTACTAACCAGGCCCTACACTGCTTAGCTTCCGAGATCAGACGAGATCAGGCGTGTTCTGGGTGGTATGGCCATAAGCAATGGTGACTGTCACAAACGCAGTATATATAAGTGGTCAAAATCATCATTGCATGTATTTTGATGATGTAAATGTTACCATGTCTCCTGATTAAAATGAAAAGCTTACAGCACCTGGTATTCCCAGGCGGTCTCCCATCCAAGTACTAACCAGGCCCGACGCTGCATAGCTTCCGAGATCAGACGAGATCAGGCGTGTTCAGGGTGGTATGGCCGTAAGCAATGGTAACTATCACAAACGCAGTATATATAAGTGGTCAAAATGATCATTGCATGTATATTGATGATGTAAATGTTACCATGTCTCCTGATGAAAATGAAAGGCTTACAGCACCTAGTATTCCAGGCGGTCTCCCATCCAAGTACTAACCAGGCCCGACCGTGCTTAGCTTCCGAGATCAGACGATTATGGCGTGTTCAGGTTGGTATGGCCGTAAGCAACGTTAACTTTCACAAACGCAGTATATATAAGTGGTCAAAATGATCATTGCATGTATTTTGATGATGTAAATGTTACCATGTCTCCTGATGAAAATGAAAGGCTTACAGCACCTAGTATTCCCAGGCGGTCTCCCATCCAAGTACTTACCAGGCCCGACCGTGCTTAGCTTCCGAGATCAGACGAGATCTGGCCTGTTCAGGTTAGTATGGCCGTAAGCAACGTCAAATGTCACTAAAGCAGTATATATAAGTGATCAAAATCATCCTTGCATGTATTTTGATGATGTAAATGTTACCATGTCTCCTGATGAGAATGAAAAGCTTACAGCACCTGGTATTCCCAGGCGGTCTCCCATCCAAGTACTAACCAGGCCCGACCGTGCTTAGCTTCCGAGATCAGACGAGATCAGGCGTGTTCAGGTTGGTATGGCCGTAAGCAATGTCAAATGTCACTAAAGCAGTATATATAAGTGGTCAAAATGATCATTGCATGTATTTTGATGATGTAAATGTTACCATGTCTCCTGATGAGAATGAAAAGCTTACAGCACCTGGTATTCCCAGGCGGTCTCCCATCCAAGTACTAACCACGCCCGACTCTGCTAAACTTCCGAGATCAGATGACACTGGGTGTGTTCAGTGTGGTATGCCCTTAAGCCATTTTGTCAGTCACAAAAGCAGTATATATAAGTGGTCAAAATGATCATTGCATGTATTTTGATGATGTAAGTGTTACCATGTCTCCTGATGAAAATGAAAGGCTTACAGCACCTGGTATTCCCAGGCAGTCTACCATCCAAGTACCAACCAGGCCCTACACTGCTTAGCTTCCGAGATCAGGCGTGTTCAGGGTGGTATGGCCGTAAGCAATGGTAACTGTCACAAACGCAATATATATAAGTGGTCAAAATCATCATTGCATGTATTTTGATGATGTAAATGTTACCATGTCTCCTGATGAAAATGAAAAGCGTACAGCACCTGGTATTCCCAGGCGGTCTCCCATCCAAGTACTAACCAGGCCCGACACTGCTTAACTTCGGAGATCAAATGAGATCAGGCGTGTTCAGTGTGGTATGGCCGTAAGCAAGGTTAACTCTCACAAACGCAGTATATATAAGTGGTCAAAATTATCATTGCATGTATTTTGATGATGTAAATGTTACCATGTCTCCTGATGAGAATGAAAAGCTTACAGCACCTGGTATTCCCATTCGGTCTCCCATCCAAGTACTAATCAGACCCGACCATGCTTCGCTTCCGAGATCAGACGAGATCGGGCGTGTTCAGGTTGGTATGGCCGTAAGCAATATCAAATGTCACTAAAGCACTATATATAAGTGGTCAAAATTATCATTGCATGTATTTTGATGATGTAAATGTTACCATGTCTCCTGATGAAAATGAAAAGCTTACAGCACCTGGTATTCCCAGGCGGTCTCCCATCCAAGTACTAACCAGGACCGACCATGCTGAGCTTCCGAGATCAGACGAGATCGGGCTTGTTCAGGTTGGTATGGCCGTAAGGAACGTCAAATGTCACTAAAGCAGTATAAATAAGTGATCAAAATGATCATTGCATGTATTCTGATGATGTAAATGTTACCATGTCTCCTGATGAAAATGAAAAGCTTACAGCACCTGGTATTCCCAGGCGGTCTCCCATCCAAGTACTAACCAGGCCCTACACTGCTTAGCTTCGGAGATCTGACGAGATCAGGCGTGTTCAGGGTGGTATGGCCGTATGCAACGTTAACTGTCACAAACGCAGTATATATAAGTGGTCAAAATCATCATTGCATGTATTTTGATGATGTAAATGTTACCATGTCTCCTGATGAGAATGAAAAGCTTACAGCACCCGGTATTCTCAGGCGGTCTCCCATCCAAGTACTAACCAGTCCCTACACTGTTTAGCTTCCGAGATCAGGCGTGTTCAGGATGTTATGGCCGTAAGCAATGGTGACTGTCACAAACGCAGTATATATAAATGGTCAAAATCATCATTGCATGTATTTTGATGATGTCAATGTTACCATGTCTCCTGATGAAAATGCAAGGCTTACAGCATCTAGTATTTACAGGCGGTCTCCCATCCAAGTACTAACCAGGCCCGACACTGCTTAACTTCCGAGATCAAATGAGATCAGGCGTTTTCAGGGTGGTATGGCCGTAAGTAACGTTAACTGTCACAAACGCAGTATATATAAGTGGTCAAAATCATCATTGCATGTATTTTGATGATGTAAATGTTACCATGTCTCCTGATGAGAATGAAAAGCTTACAGCACCTGGTATTCCCAGGCGGTCTCCCATCCAAGTACTAACCAGGCCCTACACTGCTTAACTTCCGAGATCAGACGAGATCAGGCGTGTTCAGGGTGGTATGGCCGTAAGCAATTGTAACTGTCACAAACGCAGTATATATAAGTGGTCAAAATCATCATTGCATGTATTTTGATGATGTAAATGTTACCATGTCTCCTGATGAAAATGAAATGCTTACAGCACCTGGTATTCCCAGGCGGTCTCCCATCCAAGTACTAACCAGGCCCGACCGCGCTTAGCTTCCGAGATCAGACGAGATCGGGCGTGTTCAGGTTGGTATGGCCGTAAGCAATGTCAAATGTCACTAAAGCAGTATATATAAGTGATCAAAATGATCATTGCATGTATTTTGATGATGTAAATGTTACCATGTCTCCTGATGAGAATGAAAAGCTTACAGCACCTGGTATTCCCAGGCTGTCTCCCATCCAAGTACTAACCAGGCCCTACACTGCTTAGCTTCCGAGATCAGACGAGATCAGGCGTGTTCAGGGTGGTATGGCCGTAAGCAATGGTAACTGTCACAAATGCAGAATATATAAGTGGTCAAAATCATCATTGCATGTATTTTGATGATGTAAATGTTACCATATCTCCTGATGAAAATGAAAGGCTTACAGCACCTAGTATTCCCAGGCGGTCTCCCATCCAAGTACTAACCAGGCCCGACCGCGCTTAGCTTCCGAGATCAGACGAGATCGGGCTTGTTCAGGTTGGTATGGCCGTAAGCCATGTCAAATGTCACTAAAGCACTATATATAAGTGGTCAAAATGATCATTGCATGTATTTTGATGATGTAAATGTTACCATGTCTCCTGATGAGAATGAAAAGCTTACAGCACCTAGTATTCCCAGGCGGTCTCCCATCCAAGTACTAACCAGGCCCTAAACTGCTTAGCTTCCGAGATCAGACGAGATCAGGCGTGTTCAGGATGTTATGGCCGTAAGCAATGGTGACTGTCACAAACGCAGTATATATAAGTGGTCAAAATGATCATTGCATGTATTTTGATGATGTAAATGTTACCATGTCTCCTGATGAAATGAAAGGCTTACAGCATCTAGTATTCCCAGGCGGTCTGCCATCCAAGTACTAACCAGGCCCGACCGTGCTTAGCTTCCGAGAGCAGACGAGATCGGGCGTGTTCAGGTTAGTATGTTCGTAAGCAATGTCAAATGTCACTAAAGCAGTATATATAAGTGCTCAAAATCGTCATTGCATGTATTTTGATGATGTAAATGTTACCATGTCTCCTGATGTAAATGAAAAGCTTACAGCACCTGGTATTCCCAGGCGGCCTCCCATCCAAGTACTAACCAGGAACGACCATTCTTAGCTCCAAGATCAGACGAGATCGGGCTTGTTCAGGTTGGTATGGCCGTAAGCAATGTCTAATGTCACTAAAGCAGTATATATAAGTGGTCAAAATGATCATTGCATGTATTTTGATAATGTAAATGTTACCGTGTCTCCTGATGAAAATGAAAAGCTTACAGCACCTGGTATTCCCAGGCGGTCTCCAATCCAAGTACTAACCAGGCCCGACCGTGCTTAGCTTCCAAGATCAGACAAGATCGGGCGTGTTTCAGGTTAGTATGGCCGTAAGCAATGTCAAATGTCACTAAAGCAGTATATATAAGTGCTCAAAATGATCATTGCATGTATTTTGATGATGTAAATGTTACCATGTCTCCTGATGAAAATGAAAGGCTTACAACACCTGATATTCCCAGGCGGTCTCCCATCCAAGTATTAACCAGGCCCGACGCTGCATAGCTTCCGTGAACAGACGAGAGCAGGCGTGTTCTGGGTGGTATGGCCGTAAGCAACGTTAACTGTCACAAACGCAGTATATATAAGTCGTCAAAATCATCATTGCATGTATTTTGATGATGTAAATGATACCATGTCTCCTGATGAAAATGAAAGGCTTACAGCACCGAGTATTCCCAGGCGGTCTCCGATCCAAGTACTAACCAGGCCCGACCGTGCTTAGCTTCCGAGATCAGACGAGATTGGGCGTGTTCATGTTGGTATGGCCGTAAGCAATGTCAAATGTCACTAAAGCAGTATATATAAGTGGTCAAAAATGTTCATTGCATGTATTTTGATGATGTAAATGTTACCATGTCTCCTGATGAGAATGAAAAGCTTACAGCACTTGGTATTCACAGGCGGTCTCCCATCGAAGTACTAGCCAGGCCCTACACTGCTTAGCTTCCGAGATCAGACGAGATCAGGCGTGTTCTGGGTGGTATGGCCATAAGCAATGGTAACTGTCACAAACGCAGTATATATAAGTGGTCAAAATCATCATTGCATGTATTTTGATGATGTAAATGTTACCATGTCTCCTGATGAAAATGAAAAGCTTACAGCACCTGGTATTCCCAGGCGGTCTCCCATCCAAGTACTAACCAGGCCCTTGGCTTCCGAGATCAGATGAGATCAGGCGTGTTCAGGGTGGTATGGCCGTAAGCGGTGGTTACTGTCACTAAAGCAGTATATATAAGTGGTCAAAATGATCATTGCATGTATTTTGATGATGTAAATGTTACCATGTCTCCTGATGAAAATGAAAGGCTTACAGCACCTAGTATTCCCAGGCGGTCTCCCATCCAAGTACTAACAAGGCTCTTAGCTTCCGAGATCAAATGAGATCAGGCGTGTTCAGGGTGGTATGGCAGTAAGCAATGGTAACTGTCACAAACGCAGTATATATAAGTGGTCAAAATGATCATTGCATGTATTTTGATGATGTAAATGTTACCATGTCTCCTGATGAAAATGAAAGGCTTACAGCACGTAGTATTCCCAGGCGGTCTCCCATCCAAGTACTAACCAGGCCCGACCGTGCTTAGCTTCCGAGATCAGACGAGATCGGGCTTGTTCAGGTTAGTATGGCCGTAAGCAATGTTAAATGTCACTAAAGCAGTATATATAAGTGCTCAAAATGATCATTGCATGTATTTTGATGATATAAATGTTACCATGTCTCCTGATGAGAATGAAAATCTTACACCACCTGGTATTCCCAGGCGGTCTCCTATCCAAGTACTAACCAGGTCCTACACTGCTTGGATTCCGAGATCAAACGAGATCAGGCGTGTTCAGGGTGGTATGGCAGTAAGCAATGGCAACTGTCACAAACGCAGTATATATAAGTGCTCATAATCATGATTGCATGTATTTTGATGATGTAAATGTTACCATGTCTCCTGATGAAAATGAAAAGCTTACAGCACCTGGTATTCCCAGGCTGTCTCCAATCCAAGTACTAACCAGGCCCGACCGTGCTTAGCTTCCGAAATCAGACAAGATCGGGCGTGTTCAGGTTAGTATGGCTGTAAGCAATGTCAAATGTAACTAAAGCAGTATATATAAGTGCTCAAAATGATCATTGCATGTATTTTGATGATGTAAATGTTACCATGTCTCCTGATGAAAAAGAAAGGCTTACAGCACCTAGTATTCCCAGGCGGTCTCCCATCCAAGTACTAACCAGGCCCGACCGTGCTTACCTTCCGAGATCAGACGAGATCGGGATTGTTCAGGTTGGTATGGCCGTAAGCAAAGTCAAATGTTACTAACGCAGTATATATAAGTGGTCAAAATGATCATTGCATGTATTTTGATGATGTAAATGTTACCATGTCTCCTGATGAAAATGAAAAGCTTACAGCACCTGGTATTCCCAGGCGGTCTCCCATCCAAGTACTAACCAGGCAGGACCATGCTTAGCTTCCGAGATCAGACGAGATCGGGATTGTTTAGGTTGGTATGGCCTTAAGCAACGGTAACTGTCACAAACGCAGTATATATAAGTGGTCAAAATCATCATTGCATGTATTTTGATGATGTAAATGTTACCATGTCTCCTGATGAAGATGAAAGGTTTACAGTACCTAGTATTCCCAGGCGGTCTCCCATCCAAGTACTAACCAGGCCCGACCGTGCTTAGCTTCCGAGATCAGACGAGATCGGGCATGTTGAGGTTGGTATGGCCGTAAGCAACGTCAAATGTCACTAAAGCAGTATATATAAGTGATCAAAATGATCATTGCATGTATTTTGATGATGTAAATGTTTCCATGTCTCCTGATGAGAATGAAAAGCTTACAGCACCTGGTATTCCCAGGCGGTCTCCAATCCAAGTACTAACCAGGCCCGACCGTGCTTAGCTTCCGAGATCAGACAAGATCGGGCTTGTTCAGGTTGGTATGGCCGTAAGCAAAGTCAAATGTTACTAACGCAGTATATATAAGTGGTCAAAATGATCATTGCATGTATTTTGATGATGTAAATGTTACCATGTCTCCTGATGAAAATGAAAAGCTTACAGCACCTGATATTCCCAGGCGGTCTCCCATCCAAGAACTAACCAGGCCCGACCATGCTTAGCTTCCAAGATCAGATGAGATCGGTCTTGTTCAGGTTGGTATGGCCGTAAGCAACGTCAAATGTCACTAAAGCAGTATATATAAGTGGTCAAAATGATCATTTCATGTATTTTGATGATGTAAATGTTACCATGTCTCCTGATGAAAATGAAAAGCTTACAGTACCTGGTATTCCCAGGCGGTCTCCCATCCAAATACTAACCAGGCCCTACACTGCTTAGCTTCCGAGATCAGACGAGATCAGGCGTGTTCAGGGTGGTATGGCCGTAAGCAATGGTAACTGTCACAAACGCAGTATATATAAGTGGTCAAAATCATCATTGCATGCATTTTTGTTTTTGAGCTGAAGCTTCTACAATGATACAGTCTGCCAGGAAGTAGAGTCAGAATGTAACAGGTAGATATGAATCAGAGAGAAAAACAAGGCGACCCGGTACAACCAGGGTTTGGGTGTGATTTGTGTTTAAACTGAACACTGCCTGAGATTGGCTTATCGTGAAAGGCCTACTGCACCTTAGCCAATCATCATCACCTATGCGGACGTCGCAGCTGTTTCAGCATGTCAATTTCAGCATATCAATTTCAACTTTTGCCTGTCTGAAAATTGGCGGACGGCTCTTGTTGACTTTGACGCCGACTTTCTCGTTGGTTTTTGCAGCATTTGGTAACAAATTCAAAGCCGCCCTCTCTGAGGAAAGATTGCACTTTCAGGCAATTTCCCAGAGTGCTCCCTACTGAGATATTTAGCTCTTTTGCTGTTTTGTTGGTTGCCATTGATGCTTGTTATTCGGGAAATGTTTTGTAAAACTTTGGACGAAAATCAATGAACCATGCTCTATTCAAGTGTGTTCGTTGTCTTGCTTGCAGTCAATTTGTAACTCTGAGAAGCACTAAAGAATGTACAGATCCACAGAGGCTTGTATAAAACAAACTTTCAGTAAGATCAAAGGCAAAGATTCTATGCCATCATGGCCAAAGGAAAAGATTTGATGAAATCATCAAAGGACAGAATTCTATGACATCATGAAGGAAAACATTCTATGGCACATTCTATGTAAATTTTGTGAGGAGGGCGATAGGAAGAGAAAGTGTGGGAAAGATTTTCAAAATTTCTGACACATTGAAATTGGCCGTTAGCACGTTAACTTAGCCCGTAGTTAGCTCCCCACTCCCCCGTATGCTAAAGACCACGTTATCTCCACTGGCCTCGTTTTATTTTGGCGTCAATTCAAATTGTGGACAACAGCAAATTGATGCAAAATACAAGCAATGTTAGGAAACCACTTGTCAATATTTCTAATGACAAATCTCGACAGCACACGTCGGCTACCACCTCAGACGTTGGGGTTTGCTGTATTGCCCGAAAGAAACGCAAAAAAGAACTAATTTCTATACTACTTACATCATTGTGTAGTAAAGCCACAAGTAGCGCTGTTAATAGGTTCCAGCTAGACTATTATGTACCTCAGAGGGAAATACGATAAAGAATCAGCCGCACATGATTAAACTACACGTGACACAAACATATTGATTATACAATGTGGATGAGGCTTAAACAAACCTTTACACACAGTTATGGGAGCATGTCGGTCTAATTCTTGTGTGTTGTTTTCGCGCACGTACAGACGCACGTGCGACTACATGCGCGCACATGGAGTAACGTTACATCCATACGTAGTTCCGTACATGCTCACGCACATACAAAAGAAACGATGGATGAAACAGGGCGATGACGTCATGGGATGTCTTCCTTTGATGATGTCCTCAATTGTTTTCCTTTGATGATGATGTCATGAAATGTTTTCCTTTGATCATGATGGCATAGAATCTTTGACTTTGATCTTATTGAAAGTTTGTTTTATACAAACCTAGGTGGGTCCGTAGATTCTGTTAGACTTTCAAACTGAAACTCAGGCGTGTTCATGTTGGTATGGCCATAAGCAATGTCAAATGTCACTAAAGCAGTATATATAAGTGGTCAAAATGATCATTGCATGTATTTTGATGATGTAAATGTTACCATGTCTCTTGATGAGAATGAAAAGCTTACAGCACCTGGTATTCCCAGGCGGTCTCCCATCCAAGTACTAACCAGGCCCTACACTGCTTAGCTTCTGAGATCAGACACGATCAGGCGTGTTCAGGGTGGTATGACCATAAAGAATGGTAACTGTCCCAAACGCAGTATATATAAGTGGTCAAAATCATCATTGCATGTATTTTGTTGATGTAAATGTTTCCATGTCTCCTGATGAGAATGAAAAGCTTACAGCACCTGGTATTCCCATTCGGTCTCCCATCCAAGTACTAACCAGGCCCTTAGCTTCCGAGATCAGATGAGATCAGTCGTGTGTTCAGGGTGGTATGGCCGTAAGGAATGGTAACTGTCACAAACCCAGTATATATAAGTGGTCAAAATCATCATTGAAAGTATTTTGATGATGTAAAGGTTACCATGTTTTCCTGATAAAAATGAAAGGAAAAAGGGCCCCCTTTAGTACCCCAGGGGGGGTTCCCAATTTCCAAGTACAACCGGGCCCGACCTTTGCTTAGTTTCCCGAAAATCAGACGAGAGGGGCCCGTTTCAGGGTGGTAGGGCCCCTTTATGAAAACGTTAACTGTCACAAACGCGGGTATATATAAGTGGCCCAAAATCTCTTTGCTTTGTTTTTTGTTGAGTAAATTTTTACCAGGTCCCCTGATGAGAATGAAAAAGTTTTAAAAGCACCGGGTTTTTCCCCAGGCGGTCCCCCCTCCAAGTACAAACCCAAAGGCCCCTTTCCATTGTTTAGTTTCCGGACGAGGGATTCAGGGGGGTGTTGGGTGGGTAGGGCCGAAAGAAAAGGGTTTTAAACTGTCCAAACGAAATATTTAAGTGGTCAAAATCATCTTTTGCTTTGTTTTTTGGATGATGTAAAATTTCCATGTCTCTGGGAAAATGAAAAGCTTTACAGAAACCGGGTTTTTCCCCAGGGGTTTCTCCCACCCAATTACAAACCAGGCCGAGTTTGCATAGCTTCCGGGGTGAACAGACGGATCAGGGTTTTTTCTGGGTGGTTGGCCGAAAGGAAAACTTTTAACTGTCCCCAAAAACCCCGATATTTTAAAAGTCGTAAAAATCATCATTGCATGTATTTTGATGATGTAATTTTTCCTTGTCCTTGAAAAAAATTTAAAAAGGTTACGGCACCTGTTTTTCCCCCAGGGGGTCTCCGACCCAAAAGTACTAACCGGGGCCCGACCGTGCTTAGTTCCGAGATCAGACGGGGATCGGGGTGTTTCATTTTTGGGTTTTAGGGCCCCGTAAGCAATGTAAAATGTCACAAAAAGCAGTAATATAAGTGGTCAAAAATGTTCATTGCATGTTTTTTGATGTAAAAATTTTTTTACCATGCCCTCCTTTGATGAAAATTTAAAAAGTTTACAGAAATTGGTATTCCCAGGGGGGCTCCCATGAATTTACTAGCCGGGGCCCTTCACTCCCTTAGTTTCCCGAGATCGACGAGATAAGGCGTGTTTTGGGTGTATGGCCAAAAAGAAAATGGAATCTGTCAAAAAGGGCGGGGGTATAAAATAAGGGGTAAAAAATTCATAAATTGCATGTATTTTGATAAGAAAAAGGGTTACCATGTCTCCGATAAAAAATGAAAATTTAAAGCACCGGGGTTTTCCCCAGGCGGTCCCCCAAAAAGGGTAAACCCAAGGCCTTGGCTTCGGATCAGATGAGTTTCGGGCCGGTTTTTTGGGTTCCCAGGGTGGTAGGGCCCCTTTAAGCGGGATTTACTGTCATAAAGCAAAGTATATAAAAAGTGGTAAAATTTTGATATTGCATGTTTTTTGGATGATGAAAAATTTTTCCCATGTCCCCTGATAAAAATTAAAAGGCTTACAGCCCCTGTATTCCCAGGGGGGGTCTAACCAACATTACTAAAAAAGGCTTTTTGTTTTTCCAAAGATAAAAAGGAGATCAGGGTTGTGTCGGGGGTGGTTTGGCATTAAGCAATGGAAAACTGTCACAAACGCGGGGTATATATAAGTGGTCGAAATGTTCATTGCTGTATTTTGTGATGAAAAATTTTTCCATGTCCCCTGATGAAAAATAAAAAGGCTTACGAAGTTTTCCCCAGGCGGTCTCCCATCCAATTTACAAACCCGGGCCCCGGGGACCTTTGCATTGTTTTCCGAAAATTCAGACGAAAATCGGGCGTTTTTTCGGGTTGGTATCCCCGAAAGAAATGAAAAATGTCACAAAAAGCGTTTTTTAAAAAGTGGTCAAAATCTTCCATTGCATTTTTTTTGGGATGTGTAAATTTTCCATGTCTCCTAAATGAGAATAAAAAAGCTTCCCGCACCGGGTTTCCAGGGGGGTCTCCCCCAAGTACAAACCCGGGGGCCCGACACTCCCTTTTTTCCGGGATCGGGGGAGTTTCAGGGGGGTTTTAATGGCCGAAAGGGAAAATAAAAACCCGCCCAAAGCTAGTATTTAAGTGGTTAAAAATCATCATTGCATTTATTGATGATGTTATGTTACCATGTCCCCTGATGAGAATGAAAAGTTTTACGCCCTAGTATTCCCAGGCGGGTCCCCCATCCAAGTACTAACCAGGCCCGCCCGGCGCTTAGTTTCCCCGAGATCAGAGGGAGATCGGGTTTGGGGTTCGGGTTTTGGTTTATGGCCGTTAACCATGTCAAATGTCACAAAAGGACTATATAAAAAGTGCCAAAAATCTTTCTTTGCATGTATTTTGGGGGGGAAGTTAAAATGTTACCAGGTCCCCTGTGAAAATGAAAAGCTTTACAGCCGGGGTTTTTCCCTAGGCGGTCTCCAACCCCAAGTACAAAACCAGGCCCTACCATGCTTAGTTTCCCGGGATCAGCCGAGATGGGGAATGTTGAGGTTGGTATGGCCGTAAAGCAAGGGAAAATTTCACTAAAGCAGATATAAAAAGTGGTCAAAAGATCATTGCATGTTTTTTGATGATGAAAAGTTCCCCTGTCTCTTGATGAGAATAAAAAAGCTTCAGCACCGGGTTTTCCCAGGCGGTTTTCCCACCCAAAGTACAAACCCGGGCCCCTACATGCTTAGCTTCCGGATCAGCCCACGATCGGGGCGTTTTCCCCGGGTTTGGTTTTATAAACAATAAGAAATGGTAACTGCCCCCCAAACGCATTATATATAAGGGGGTAAAAAATCATCATTCATTTTATTTTTTTGATGTAAATTTTTTTCCTGTCTCCTGATAAAGAATGAAAAGTTCCCCGACCTGGGATTTCCCCCTTGGGTTTTCCCCCATCCAAGTACTAACCGGCCCCTTAGCTTCCGAGATCAGATGTTTTTCAGTCGGGTTCGGGGTTTGGTAGGCCGAAAGGAAGGGGTAACTGTCAAAAAACCCCGTTATAAAAAGGGGTTTAAAAAAATGACCCATTGATGTATTTTGATGATGAAAAATGTTCCCCATGTTCTCCTGAGAAAATGAAAAGCTTACGCACCGGGTATTCCCTTGCGGTCTCCCTTTGAAAATTTTACTAACCAGGGCCCTACCCTGCTTGCTTCCGAGATCAGACGTTTTTCCTTTTTTTTTTTTTTTTTTTTCTTTTTATTAGTCTTCAATCAAAAAATTACCCGTCACTTTAAATTTTTGCACATAGTCAGAAAAAAAAACCCAAATATAAATTTTCCCCTTAAATGTATCAAAAAAAAAATAAAAAACAATAAAAACTAAATAAAAAGTACAAACCAAACTCTCACCAATTCAAAAAAAATTTCCCCCTTTTGCCTTTCACAAAAAAAACTTATTCCCACCCCATAAAAAATTTCTCTCACCTCCTCTCCCCCTTACTTGCAGTTCATTTTTCAATATCTTTTTTAATTATTGTCTTAAAAAAAATTCTTTAATTTGTACTTTTTTTCCCTTAAAAAAGGCATAATTCCTTCTTTAAAAAAAGGGGCCCAATCGGGCAGGGCTAAAAGTGTATTTAAATTTAAACCCAAATTTTTTTCCCAGTCTTTTTCTTTTCAAGAAAACCCAAAAACAGAAAAAAGCTTCCCCACCCCTCCTTCAGCTCTGACCCCAAGTCCCCAAATTTTTCCTCAAAAGTTTTTTGGGGAAATTTAAAAGAAATCAACAAACTCAAAACAATCTAAAAAAAAAGGGAAAAAAAAAACTCTCAGGGCCCACTTTTTCATCCCATCAAAACTTTTGCATTTAAAAGGGCATTTTTTTTTTAATTGAAACACCACTTGTATATATTTGTTAGGTTTTAAAAGGGAAAAATCGTTATTTTCCCCCCACTCTATACTGTTATATTTTATGTTCCCTTTAAACCATATCTCTTAACACCCAAATCATTGAACACCCCAGCCCAAACTTTCTCTGTGCTGGCTTTTTATCACATCCGTTTTAAAACCTTTTATTTTTACCTTTTTCAACTTAAACTTTTTCAAAGAGGCATTTCTTCTTTTTTTTAAAAAAAACTTTACATCTTGGGGGGTACGTTTTGTTTTGCTTAATCACACAGTCTTTTTTAATAATTTTTTGTCCTTTCCCAGGGGGAAATACTATTTTTAATCCCCCTCATATATTGGCTGACTTTTTCTTTGCTTTCATCCCCTTTCAAAATCATTAACAAAATTTCATAAATACAATTCAACCCAAAAAACCCCGGGTGCCCTCATAAATAATACCCTTTGACTTGTTTAATATTTGCCCCATAAATTGTGGCTCTTTACAGACTTTTATTATTATTTTAAAAATTTTCTCTTTGAGAAAAAAGGGGTTTAGGTTAAAAAAAATTTTTGAAAAACCCACCCACACTCTTTTTTCTATTTTTGGTAGAAATTTTCTCCACGCTTAAAACACCCCCCGGTAAAACTCTGGGTTTTTAACTGTCATTGTTTGTTTGAAACCCTATAAACAAACCATTTCACCTACCCCACCCACTTCACCCACTTTTTTTCCCTTTTAAAAAACTTTCCCATCCATAGTTTTTCAACCCCACGCTTCATGTATTTTTGGATCTTTCTTACTTTTATTGCCGTTCTTTCTTTTCAAATCAATGAGCTTCAGCCCACCCTCTCTCTTTTTCCCTATAAAAGTTTTTTGTTGCAATTTTTCACCCTTTCCCCTCCCTAAAAAGTCAAAAAATAGTTTTTTTTAAAACCACCATTCTTTAACCCATCGGGGCATGTCAAAACACTCTCATCACATATAACAAATTTGAGAATAAAAAAATTATTAAACCCCATAATTTTTTCCTTTTAAAGGTTTATTTTTTTCCCCCCCTCCATAGTGTAAAAATGTTTTTTTTTTTTATTAACCCACCCCCACCCATGTTTTATCTCACCCTCTTTGCTTGCCACCCCCAGCCACCCCCAAACCCCCTTCATGAATTTTTTCCCCCACCTTTAACCCCCATTTCTATCCTCTCTTTACTCCAATTTTACTTGATCCCCTGTTTTTTTATTTTTGGGTTGATTTTGGCTCCTGATGCCCGCCCATATTTTTTTTATTATCTGTAGCACCTTTTCACACTGTTGTTGCCCCGGGACCGTAATAGTTGTGTCTTTCTGCTTTGATTGATGACACGGTCCCTCCTTTAGGGCAACTGAACCCCTTTTCCCTCCTGGCAGTTTTGCACCCTTCGCCAGGGGCCCAAAAAACTATTGAACAGTAGTGCTGACAGGGGAACCCCTTGTCTCACTGTTCTCTCCACATCGAAAGGTTTTGTCAAGACCCCTTTTACCTTCACCGGCCCCTTGGCCTGCATACGCCTTTTTAAACCCATCCCACCATCCCTCCCCAAACCCAACTTTCCCCAGTATCTAAACAGGAATCTGTGGTTACTCTTAAAAGGGCCCTTTTTCCCCTTCTTTTCCCCAGCACTACCCCCCCTTTCCCCATCCTCTTTAAAGTGTTTTTATTGAATCTCTGTTTGGGTGGTATTGTTTTTTGCTATGTTTTTCCCCGGGTATGCGTAACTCTGCGTTTTTCTGTACTTTGTTCCCTATAAACCCCCCTTAAACCTATTTGCCGGGGACTTTTGTTAGTATTTATAATCGGTATTTGCAAAAAAAATTGGCCTGTATTTTTCCCCAATCTAACCTATTTCCTTTCTTTTTGTATATTATTGCTTTTACACCCCCCCCCTTCCTATTCTGAAATTCCCCTGTTTTTTCCCAACCCCTTTGAATACATCTACCAGAATTTGCGCTCCCTTTCTTTTTTTGTCGTTTTTGTACCTTTCGATCCCTACCCCAACTTCTGGACTCTTTCCACTTTTCAATCCCCCTTTATGGCCTCTATCACCCCCTTCTATTTATTTTCTCATCACCTTTCCCCTTTCCCCTCTTCACTCATTTTCCTTTTTTCACTTTCCATCACTTCATCTATGTTTCCCTTGATCTATGCCCCTTTTAAATAGAGTCCCAAAAAAATTTCTTTCCCCTTTCCAAAAATCTCCACATAATCTACTACTTTTTCCCCGTTTTTGTCATTAATTTCCTTTATGACTGTTCTATTTGTTTTTTTTCTCAAACCCCCAAAAAATACCCTGTGCACCTTTCACCTTTAATGCATTTTTTGGGCTTTTTTTCTCAAAAAATCGCTCCTCTTACATTTCTCCGCCCAAAAAAACCTCTTTTAACTTCATCTTTCCCTTTCCAAAAAATTGTTTAATATTTATAACCCCCCTTCTTGTCTGCTCTATTAATTTCTGCCTCAATTTTTTTTTCAGACCCTTTTTTCTTTTCATCTTTTTCCTTTTTCCTTTTCTTTTTATCAAATACTAATTTTTTTAAATTTTAAAGTTTTTATTTTTCCCCCCATCTTTCCCCCATGCGGGCGTTTTTAGCCTTCATTTTCTTATACACTCCTTTCTCCTTTTCTCTCGGTCGGGCAAATCCTTTTTTTGTATCTTGTATCCCTTCTTCAATTAATCCTGGGGTTTAATATCCAATCCCCCCCTCCTACTTCTTCTTTCTCCACCTTTTAATTGGGAAACATGCCCCCATCAGGGTTTCACTGAAGCTATTTTTTTTGATGCCTTATTTGTCTTTTGTACCCAATAATGCTACTTTGCCCAACACCAAAATCTTTTCTACTTTGTTTAGCCCCCAAATCTTTTAAATCTGCCCCCTTGTGAAATTCTTCTTTCTGAGTTCTTTTTTTCTCCATGCATCTTTAACCCTTTTTTCTTTCATCAGCTCGGACAGCATGTTTTCTCGATCTTTCCCATCAAAATTTTAAACTCCCTTACCCCCATCTAGACAAATACATTTTTTTATTGAAGTCCCCAACTTTTATTACACTTCCCTGCGATTATTTTTTTAAGTTCTCTAATAAGGAAAACACTTATCTTTTTCTTTTTTTTTGGGGAACGTTTATTTTATTAATCTGAATTCTATTTCTTATTTTTAAATTTTTATCCCCAAAAAATTCCCCCTTGTTAATCTCTTTTTATACCTCTTTTATGTCTTGAAAAAAGTCCTTTTTAATCATTATTGCTACCCCCTTGCGTTTCTACCCCCTTATTATAATATTTAGCTCCCCCCCATTCCCCCTCTCATTTCTTTAACTATGTCCTCTTTCCCAAATTTTTTTCTTGAATACAAAATAATATCGCTGCGGTTTTGAAAATTTAATAGCTCTTTTTTTTTTCTTTTAAATTTTTACCCCATTTGGGGTTAATAGAGGTTTTGGGTGGCCTTGAGGAAAAAACTGAAAATAAATAGAACCAAAAAAAAAAAATTTTAAACCCAAAAAACTATACAATCACATACCGGATTTCGGTCCTTTTCGCCCCTTTTCTTTTTTGTCTTTCCGCCTTTGGGGTTTGCTTTAAAAATCTTTGAAAAAATCTTTGTTTAAGTCTGGTTGTCCGTTCTCTTCCCCCTCTTTCATGGGCCCTTTAATCGGTTCCCCGGTCCTTTTCTTATTCTTCCCTTTTCCCTTTTTTGGGGCAGGGGTTTGGTTTCTCTCCACCCCCTCCCTTTGCGTTCCCTTTTTGTCCCCCTCCAGGTGTTTTTTCCCCTTTCCCCCGAATCCTTTCCCGTTTTCGGATCCTCCTCTTCCCCGATCCCCCCTGTCCTCCTCACCCTTTTTTCTTAAAGGGCTCTGTTTGGGCCCTTTGGGCCCCCTTTGCCCTCGTGGTTTTTTGCGTCCGTTCTTCCTCCGCTTCCTCACCCATTTCCTCCTCCCCTTCCCTTTTCCTTCGGCGCCTCCCCTGGTAGTTTGGGCCCCTCTCTCCCCACCTGAAACACTTTAATCCGGGCATTTTCTGAAGATTTTGTCCCGGCTTGGGTGCTTTTCTTTCCCCTTGGATTTGTCTATCGGGGGAAACACACGGAAATACTCCAAGCCCCCCCTAGTTTTTAAAATTTTTTTTGGGGTATGGCAGCGATCTGACTTGTCGTTGAAAACGGAAACCCCCTTTAAAATCTCGTGCCGTCGGCCAAAGTCCCTGCCCCGGGCCCCCACGGCGTTTAATTTCCGGGGGGGGGGGGGGGGGCAAATGGCCCGGGCCCCCCCAATTTATTAAGTCTTTCCATGATTTGTTTCTGTGCCTCCCGTTTTCACGGGTAAGGGTTTGGAAAAGAGGGCGACCATGTCGCTTTTTCAAATTTTGTCCCCGGCCGATCCCGGCACCCCTTTTTTTCTTATACCATCAATCAACTTTGCCCTTTCCCCGGGACCCTCCTTCATCGTGATTTCAAATTTCTTGTCCGTTTTTCCCTTTTTTACCCCCCTAAATTTCCCCCACTCCTTCTTTCCCCTTTCAGAGGCCCTTACCGCGATTTTATTTGTATCTTCCCTCCCCCACGTCAGCTCCCCCTCAAAAATTTTTTTGTATTTACAGCCCCTTTTTGCATTGGGGTTCATTGTATCTTCCTCCCCCCGTTCAACATAATAAATTTAGGCGGAAAAAAAAAAAAAAAAATCCCCCCAACAGCCCGAGAAGCCGTGGGGAAAAAAACGGGGGACAATTTAAACACAAAAAATTTAATAAAACAACTTTTCTTCTGTTTTTTAAAAAAAGAACAAAAAAATTTACAGAGAAGTCGGCAGTCGTGTGCAAATTCGAAATTCGCGCCACCGGGGAATCACCACTCCCTTTCCCCAAACGGGCGGTTTTTAGGGTGGTATGGCCGGGAAGCAATGGTAAAAATGTCACAAAAGAGTATATATAAGTGGTCAAAAATGAAACATTGCTGTATATTGATGAGGGAAAAGGGCCCTGTTCCTGATGAAAAGGGGGAAAAACTTACAAACCCCCAGTATTCCAGGCGGTCCCCTCCAAATACTAACCGGCCCCGCCGTGCTTAGCTTCCGAGATCAGACATTTTGGCGTGTTCAGGTTTGGGTTTTTGGGGCCCTAAAGGGAAAGTTTTAAATTTTTACCCAAACGCGTATATATAAGTGGTCAAAATGAAACATTGCATGTATTTTGGGTGATGTAAATGTTTTCCAAAGTCTCCCGATGGAAAAAGAAAGGCTTAAGCCCTAGTATTCCCCGGCGGGGCTCCCATCCAAAGTCCCAACCGGGGCCCGGGCCCGGGTTAGCTTTCCCAGATCAGACGGGGATCTGGCCCGTTCAGGTGGTATGGCCGGAAAATAACCCTCAAATGTCACTAAAGGGAAATATATAAAGTGGTTTAAAAAAGATCATTGCATGTATTTTGATGATGTAAATTTACCTGTCTCCTGATGAGAAAAGAAAAGCTTTTCAGCCCCCTGGTTTTCCCCGGCGGTTCCCCCTCCAAGTTTCTAACCAGGCCCTTTCACTGCTTGCTTCCGGATCAGAAGGGATCAGGCCCTGATTTAGGGTTTTTTTGGCCGGGAAGCCCAATTTGGGAAAAATGTCACCCAAACCCCGGGATATTTTAAGTGGTCAAAAAGATCATTGCATGTATATTGATGAATTTTTAAATGTTACCTGTTCCTGATGAAAATGAAAAAATTACAGCACCCAGTTTTCCCCGGCGGTTTTTCCCATCCAAAATACTAAAACCCGGCCCGCCGTGCTTAAACTTCCCAAAATTTGCGAGATCTGGCCTGTTCAGGGTTTGGTTTTTGGGTGTAAGCCCCGTCAAATGTCCCCTAAAGGGAGTATATATTTAAATGATCAAAAAACATCCCTTTCATTTTATTTTTATGATGTAAATGTTACCATGTCTCCCGATTAGAATGGGAAAAAATTTCCGCACCTGGTTTTTCCAGGGGGGTCTCCCATCCCAAATACTAACCGGCCCCCCCGTGCTAGCTTCCGAGATCAGACGAGATGGGGGCGTGGGTTTGGTTTTGGGATGGGCCCTAAGAATGTTTAAAAGCACTAAACAGTATATATAAGTGGGGGGAAAAGATATTGCTGTTTTTTATGATTTTAACTGTTACCATGTCTCTTGGGTGAGAATGGAAAAAAATTTAAGCACCTTTGGTTTATTCCCCGGGGAGCCTCCATTCAAGTACTAAACCCCGCCCGACTCTGTTTAAAATTTTCCAGATCAGAAAGACATGGGTGTGTTTCAGTGTGGTATGCCCTTAAGCCATTTTGTCAGTCACAAAGCAGTATATTAAGTGGTCAAAAATGGGTCATTGCTGTATTTTTTATGTTGTAAGTGTTTCCATGTTCCTGATGAAAATGAAAAAAAAGGGGTTTAAAAAAGAAACCCGGGATTCCGAGGCAGTCTCCCATCAAGTACCAACCAGGGCCCCACACTGCTTTGCTTCCGAGATCAGACGAGATCAGGCGTGTTCAGGGTGGTATGGTCGTAAGAATGGTTTCCTGTCCCAAACGCTGTATATATAAGTGGTCAAAATTTTCATTGCATGTAAATTTTGATTTATTTTTAAAAATTACCATGTCATGCCAATCCTCATCACCTTTTGCGGAGTCGCAGCTGTTTCGCATGTCAATTTCCCGCATATCAAATTTTAACTTTTGCCTGTCTGAAAATTGGGGGCGGCTCTTTTTTGGGTTTGGGCGCCCCACTTTTTCGGGTTTGGGTTTTTTCAGGGGTTTGGTAACAAAATTTAATGCCGCCCTCTTGAGGAAAAATTTTCCCCTTTCAGGCATTTTCCCAGAGGCTCCCTTTCGGGGATATTCAGCCCCTTTTTTCTGTTTTTTTGGGTTTTTCCATTGATGCTTGTTTTTTTCGGGAAATGTTTTGAAAAATTTGGAAAGAAAAAAAATGAACCTTTCCTTTTATTCAAGTGTGTTCCTTGTTTTTGCTTGCAGGCAATTTGTAATCTGAGAAGACTTTAAAAAATTAAGATCCACAGAAGGGGTTGTATTTAAAAAAAACTTTCAGTAAGGGTCAAAGGGGGAAAGGGTTCTTTGCCCTCATGGCCAAAGGAAAAGTTTTTATTTTAAAGGGGCAGAAATTTTATGACATCATGAAGGAAAAAATTTTATGGGACATTTATGTAAAATTTTGGGGAGGGGTGCGATAGGAAGAGAGAGGGGTGGGAAAGAATTTTTCCCAAAATTTTTTCTGTTTTTTTGTGATCCCTTTTCTTTTTTTCCCACTCTTTGGGTTTTGTTTTCATTTAGGTTTTCCCCGAAACCCAAAATTTTCATTAAAACCTTTCAATCTTGAGTGTCACATAGTGGTTTATTAAAAACTGCCGTTCCCTGGGTTTCTTTGATATGAAATTTTATGGCGTCAGATTTTTGGCCCCATGAGGGGAACCAAAAACACCACTCCCCCCTCTTTACCAACTGTATCAGTATTAGTAATAAATAGTAGTAGATGTAATTATTTTTGTAAACCCTTTTAAAATATTGACTTTTATATAGTTTTTTCTCCCTTTTGGTTTTTGGGTTTTTTTTTTCATTTTTTTCAATTGTCCCGTAAAAACCCTTTATTTCTCCCCGGGGGGAAAAACGTAAAAAGGCCTGCCCTTATCTCTAATTTAAGATTCAAGTGATTCGTACATCAAAAAACCCAAATAAATGGGGTCTTTTTTAATTTTTTATAGATCACTCTTTTATTTCCTGTTCCTAAAAAGTCCAGCATTTGAGCATAAACACTCAAAAATGTTAAGGTTTGGGCTCTTTAGCATAGTTGTAGTTGTACAAATATTTAACGCTGGTTTTCCCGTTTGGGGCATCACAACGTGCTAAAAACCGGGTTAGCCTGTTTCCCAAAACAAAAAGAAAAAATTACAGCAATAAAAATGGGCAAAAATACAGCCGGGGAAAAAATGTTCTTTAATTTCTTGCCTTGGTAAACAAAGGTTAAATAAAAATAATTGGGTGATGTAAAAAAGTTACCCTGTCTTTCCCGATGAGGAAAGAAAAAGGTTTTCAGCAAACCTTTGGGAATTCCCCCCCGGGGGTTTTCCCATTCCAAGTACTAAAACCCGGCCCCCACTGCTTAGCTTCCGAAGGGTCGACGGAAAAAAACCGGGGGTTCAGGGTGGTTTGGGGGGGCCCCTAAGCAAAGGTAAATGGGCAAAAGCAGTTTTATAAAAGTGGCAAAAACATCTTGCATGTATTTTGTGATGTAATTGGGTTCCAAAGTTTCCCGATGAGAATGAAAAGCCTTTAAAACAACCCGGTATTCCTAGGCGGGGGCTCCCAAACCAAGACTAACCGGCCCCACACTTTCTTAGCTTCCGAAAATTAAAATTTTCAGGCGGGTTTAGGGTGGTCTGGCCTTAAGCTATCGTAACTGTCACAAACGCAAATATATATAAGGTGGTTTTAAAAGGGTCATTGATGTATTTTTTTTTGAAAGTAAATTTTTACCATGTCTCCTGAGAAAAGAAAGGTTAAGGGGAAACCCAGTTTCCCAGGGGGTCTCCCATCCCAAAATTTTCTAACCAGGGCCCGACCGGGGGCTTTGCTTCCGAGATCAGACGAGATCGGGGGCGTGTTCAGGTTGGTATTGGGGCCGGGAAGCAATGTCAAATGGGCACCCCAAAACAGTTATATAAGTGGTCAAAAAAGTTTATTGCTTTTTATTTTTTATGATGTAAATGTTACCATGTCTTTCCCGATGAGGAATGAAAAACTTCAAACACCTGGTATTCCCCGGTGGTTCCCATCCAAAGTTCTAACCCGGCCCTACATGCCCCTTTGCTTCCGGGGGATCGAAAGGGGGGGTCAGGCGTGTTCAGGGTTTTTTATGGGCCCTAAGGAATGGTTTAAAATGTCACAAAAACAGTAATATATATGTGGTCAAAATATTATTGCATGTATTTTTTATGATGTAAATTTTTACCATGTCTCCTGATGAAAAAAAGAAAAAACTTACAGCATCTAGTATTCACAGGCTGTCTCCCAAACCAAGTTCTAACCAGGCCCTTTGCTTCCCAGATAGATGAGATCTGGCGGGGTTTAGGGGGGTTGGCCCTAAGCAATGGGGAAAATGTCACAAACCCCAGTATTTTTAAGGGGGTTTACAAAGATCATTTATGGGATATTGATGATGGAAATGGTTCCATGTCTTTCCCGATGAAAAAAGAAAGGTTACAGACCCAGTATTCCCCGGCGGTCTCCCATCCAAGTTTTTTAAAACCCGGCCCCAAACCCTGTTAGTTAGAGATCAGACCCTTTTTCAGGGTGGTTTTTGGGCCCTAAGCAAAGTTAACTGTCACAAACGCAGTATATATAAGTGGTCAAAATCATCATTGGGAGTAAATTTTTTTTTTTTTGAGCTGAAAACTTCTACAATGATACAGTCTTTCCAGGAAGTAGATTTAGAAATTTTAACAGGTAGTATGAATCAGAGGAAAAAAAAAGGCGACCCGGTTCCCCCCAGGGTTTGGGTGTGATTTGTGTTTAAAAAATGAACACCCCGCCTTTTTGATTGGCTTATCGGGGAAAGGCCCACTCACCTTTTTCCCCAATTTATTTATCACTTATTTCGGACGTTTTGCAGCCCCCTTTTTAGCATGTCAATTTCAGGGGGATCAATTTCAACTTTTGGGCCCGTTTTGAAAAAATTTCCGGATGGCTTTGTTGACTTTGGCGGCGGGCCTTTTTTCGTTGGTTTTTTCCAAACATTTTTTTAACCCCAAAATTTAAAACCGCCCCCTCTGAGGGGAAAAATTGCACTTTCAGGCAATTTTTCCCCGGTTTTCCCTCCCGGGGATATTCAGCTCTTTTGCTGTTTTGTTGGTTGCCATTTTGCTTGTTTTTCGGGAAATGTTTTGTAAAACTTTGGCGGAAAAACAATTTAAAACCTTGGGTTTTATTCAAGGTTTTTCCTTGGCCCTTTTTGCAGTCAATTTGTAACTCTGAGAAGCACTAAAGAATGTACAGACCACGAGGCTTGTATTTAAAAAAAAATTCAGTAAGATAAAGGCAAAGATTTTTAAAGCCCCAAAAATTTTGGGAAAAGGGAAAAAACTTGATGAAAACATCAAAAGGGCAGAATTCTATGGCCCTCATGGGAAAGGAAAAAAATTTTTATGGCACATTTATGTAAAAATTTTTTTGAGGGGTGCGATAGGAAGAAGAAGGGGTGGGGAAAAAATTTTCCAAAATTTTTTCTGTTTTTGTGATTTATTTTTTTTCCTCACCTTGGGTTTTGTTTTCATTTAGGTTTCCTCGATCAAAGTTTTCATTAACACCTTTCAATCTTGGTGTCACATAGTGGATCTATAACCCCTCGTTCCAATTTGGGATATTGATAGTAATATTTGTCGTCAGATTTTGGGGATGAGCAACCAAAATCACCTACCACCCCTTTAAACCAAATGTATCAGTAAATTTGTGAAAAAAGTATAGATGTAAAAATTTTTTTTTTCCCTTTTAAAATATTTACTTTTATATAGGTTTTTTCTCCTTTGGTTTTGGGTTTTTTTTTTCATTTTGCCTGGGCTGGTTTTAAACCTTTTTTTTTTTAAAAATTTCTCCACGGGGGGAAAATAAAAGTTAAAAAAAATTTTTTGCCTTATCTCTAATTCAAGGGTTCAAGTGATTCAGTACATCTAATGACAACTTTAAATGGGGGGCTTTTTTTTTTTCATAGATCACTCTTTTATCATGTCTCATAAAAAGTCCAGCATTAGAGCATAAACCTTTAAATTTAAAAAGGGTGGCCCCTTCGCCCATAGTTGTAGTTGTTTCAACCCATTTAACCCCCGGGACCCGTTTGCCGCATCCAAAGGGTAAAACCCGGGTTTGCCTGTTCCAAGACAAAAGAAAAAATTACAGCAATAAAAAAGCCAAAACAATCCCGGGCCGGGGGTTTAAAAATGTTCTTAATTTGTTTCCTAAGGTTTAAAAAAAGGTTAAAAAAAAATAAAGATGATTGTAAAAAGTTACCATGTTTTCCTGATGAAAAATGAAAAGGTTACAGGGCCTGGTTTTTCCCCGGCGGGTTTCCCCTTTCCCAAATAACTAACCGGGCCCCACACTGTTAGCTTCAGATCAGACGGAGGAAAAAGCCGTTTTTCAGGGTGGTTTGGCCGGGGGAAGCAATGGTAACTGTCACAAAAGCAAATATATAAAGGGTCAAAATTTATAAATTTCATGTATTTTGTGATGTAAATGTTACCCTGTCTCCTGTGGAAAAGAAAAGCTTTCAGCACCTTTGGGATTTTCCCGGCGGGGCTCCCATCCCAAATACTAACCCCGGCCCCACACTGCCCTTTGCTTCCCAAGACAGATGAATCAGGGGGTTTTTCAGGGTGGTATGGCCTTAAGCTATCGTAACTGTCACAAACGCAGTATTTATAAATGGTCCCAAAATGATCATTGATGTATTTTTTGAGTAAATGTTACCATGTTCCCGATGAAAAGAAAGGCTTACCGGGGGCCTAGTTTCCCAGGCGGTCTCCCATTTAAGTATAACCAGGGGGACCGGCTTTGTTCCGGATCCGACGAGGGTCGGGCGGGGTTCGGTTGGTATGGGGGAATAAACAATGTCAAAAAGTCCTTTTAAAACAGTATATTAAGTGGTTTAAAATGTTTATTGCATTTTATTTTTTGATGTAAAAAAGTTACCATGTCTCCTGATTTAGAATGAAAAGCCCTTTCAGCAAAATGGTATTCCCAGGCGGTCTTTTCCCCTCCCAAATATAACCCGGCCTACACTGGGTTAGCTTCCGGGGATCGAAGAGATCAGGCGTGTTGTTTAGGGGGGTTATGGGCCCTAAGGAATGGTAAAATGTCACAAAAGGGATATATTTAAATGGTCAAAAAAATCATTGCATTTTATTTTGTTTAGGTTAAAAGTTTCCCTGTTCCTGATGAAAAAGAAAAACTAACCCCATCTAGTATTCACAGGCTGTCTCCCATCCAAATACTAAAACCCGGGCCCCTTTTCTTCCGAGATAGATGAGATTTTGGCCCTTTTTTCAGGGTGGGGGGGGGCCGTTTAAACAATGGTAACGTCCAAAAGAGTTTTATTATGGGTCAAAAAGATCATTGCATTTTATATTGTGATTTTTAAATGGTTTTTCCTGTCTCCCGATGAAAATTTAAAAGGCTTACAGCACCTTTGTATTCCCAAAGGGGGTCTCCCATTTAAGATTAAAACCAGGCCCCGACCGGCTTAGTTACCGAGATCAGGCCCTTTCAGGGGTGGTATGGCCGTAAGGGAACGTTAACTGTCACAAAGCGTATTTATAAATGGTCAAAATCATCATTGCATGTATTTTTGTTTTTTAGGAAAACTTTACAATGATACCCGTCTGCCAAAGGGAAATGAGTCGAATGTAAAAAGGTAGATTTGAAATCAGAGAGAAAAAAAAAGGTTTTACCCGGGGGCCAACCAGGGTTTGGGTTTTTGATTTGTGTTTAAACTGAACAAAGCTGAGAAATTTGGGTTATGTTTAAAGGCCCACTGCCACCTTTGCCAATTCATCACTTATGCGGACGTCGCAGCCCTTTCAGCATGTTTAATTTCAGCATATCAATTTCAACTTTTGCCTGTCTTTAAAAAAAGCCGGATGGCTCTTGTTGACTTTTTACGGGGACTTTCTCGTTGGTTTTTGCAGCATTTGGTAACAAATTCAAAGCCCCCCTCTTTAGGAAAGATTGCACCCTTTTAGGCAATTTCCCAGGTGCTCCCTACTAGTATTCAGCTCTTTTTGCTTTTTTTGTTGGTTGCATTGTGTTGTTTTTTCGGGGGGAAAAGTTTTGTAAAAAATTTTGGGAAAAACAATGAAAAATGTCTATTCAAGTGGTTCCTTGTCTTGCTTGGGAGTAAATTTTTTAACCTTGAGAAAAACTAAAGGGAAAGTCCCGATCCACAGAGGTTTTTATAAAACAAAATTTCGTAAGTCAAAGGGGAAAAATTCATGCCTTTATGGCCCAAAGGGAAAAAAACCCTTTATGAAATCATCAAAAAGGGCAGAAATTTTATGACATCATGAAGGAAAACCCTTCTATGGACTTCTATGTAAATTTTTTTGGGGGAAATGCGATAGGAAAAAGGTAGTGTGGGAAAAATTTTCCAAATTTCTTCTGTTTTTCGTGATTTATTTTTTTTTCTCTAAATTTGGTTGTGTTTTTTATTTAGGGTTTCCCCGATCAAAGTTTTCATTAACAAATTTTTAAACTTTAGTTTTTCACATTGTGGGGATCTATAACC
Source organism: Mugil cephalus (assembly GCF_022458985.1). NCBI lineage: Eukaryota > Metazoa > Chordata > Actinopteri > Mugiliformes > Mugilidae > Mugil > Mugil cephalus. The sequence continues at coordinate 960,904 of NC_061792.1, forward strand.
TGCCCTAATGGTTTATTAAAATGATAATTTATGTCGTGATTTTGGCAGAGCAACCAAAATCACCACTACCCCTTTTTCTACCAAAAATGAAACAGTTTGTGAAAAAAAAAATAGTTGATGTAATTATTTTTTGTACCCCTTTAAAAAAAATTTACTTTTAAAATAGGGCTCTCCTTTGGTTTTTTGGGTTTTTTTTATCATTTTGCCCCCTTGGGCTGGAAAACCCTTTATTTCTCCACGGGGGAATAACGTTAAAATTTGTCCCGCCCCTTTTCTTAATTCAAAAATTCAAGGATTTTAGTCATTAATGACAACTAAGTGGGGTCTTTTTTATTTTATAGATCCTCCCTTTTTTACATGTCTCATAAAAAGTCCAGCATTGGGCATAAAAAACTTTAAAAAAGAAGGGTTTGGGTCTTTGACTTAGTTTTAGTTGTAAAAACTATTTAACGCTTTTTACCCCGTTCGGGAGCATCCAACGGGCTACCACCTCGGTTTTTTTTTTTGCTGTATTTCCCGGGAAAAAAATGGGAAAAACAGAATAATTTACAAATACTTACTTATTGGGGTTTGTAAAAGCCACAAGTAGCGCTGTTTAATAGGGTTTCCGCTAGGGCCATTATTTTACCCCAGAGGGAAAATACGATTTAAAAAATCAAAACCCCAAAATATTAAACTACGTGAACAAAAATTTGATTTAAAAATGTGGTGAGGCCCTTTAAAAAAACCTTTCCCCACGTTAAGGGGGAAAGTTTACCCAATTCTTGTGTGTTGTTTTTTTTGCGGGGACGTAAAGGGCGCACGTGGACTACATGCGCGGGACATGGAGTAAAAAGGGTTTCATCCCTAGGGAGTTCCCTGCTTTCCCCACGCAATCCAAAAAAAAACGATGGGGTGAAAAGGGCGATGCGTCATGGGGTGTTTTCCTTTTTATGAAGTCCCCCAAATTTTTTTCTTTTATGATGATGTCATGAAATGTTTTCCTTTGAAACATGTGGCATAGAATCTTTGCCCTTTTATCTTATTTAAAGTTTGTTTTTTTACAAACCCCCGGTGGGTCCGTAGGGTTCTGTTAGGATTTCAAACTGAAAATTTTAGGGGGGCCGGGGTTCAGGATGGTATGGCCCTAAGAACGTCAAAAGTCACTAAAAACAGTTTATATAAGTGATCAAAAAAATCCTTGCATGGGATTTTGATGAAAGTAAATTTTACCTTGGGCTCCCGAAAAGGAAAAAATGAAAAGCTTACAGCACCTTTGGGATTCCCAGGCGGTCTCCCAAACCAAGTACCCAAACCCGGCCCCGGGCCGTGCTTAGCTTCGAGATCAGGAGGGTCGGGGGTTTTTCAGGTTGGATGGGGGTAAGCAAAAGTCAAATGTCACTAAAGCAGTTATATAAGTGGGTTTTAAAAAAGTCATTGGGATGTATTTTGATGATGAAATGTTCCCATGTCTCCTGATGGGAAAGAAAAGCTTACAGCACCTGGGATTCCCCCGGCGGTTTTTCCCATCCAAGAAAATAAAAACCCGGGCCCCCACAATGTTAGCTTCGAGATCAGACCTGGGGAACAGCCGTGTTCAGGGTGGGTTTGGGCCCTAAGCAATGGTAACTGTCCCCAAACGCGGAAAATTTAAAAAAGTGGGCCCAAAAACTTATTGCATGTATTTTTTTATGATTTTAAATGTTTCCATGTCTCCCGATGAGAATGAAAGCTTACAGCACCCGAAAATTTTTTCCCCGGGAGTTTCCCCTCCAAGTAATAAAACCCGGCCCTTAGCTTCCGAGGGGCAGATGAGACAGACGGTTTTTTTGGGGGGGGTTTTGAACCGGGAAGCCCAAAGGTAAATTGTCACAAAAGCAGTATTATAAGTGGTCAAAAAAGATCATTGCATGTATTTTGATGATTAAATGTTACCATGTCTCCTGATGAAAAAAGAAAGGGTTACAGACCTAGTATTCCCAGGCGGGTTTTCCCCCTTAAAATATAACCACGCCCCACCCTGCTAAACTTCCGAGAAACAGATGACAAGGGTGGGGTTTTAGTGTGGTATGCCCTTAAGCAAATTTTTTTCAGCAAATGGGTTTTAGTACATCTAATGACAACTAACTGGGGTTTTTTTATTTTCTTAGATCCCTCTTTTATACATGTCTCATTTAAAAAATCCAGCATTAGAGCTAAAAAACTAAAAAAGTTAAGGTTTACTCTTCGGTATAGTTGTAGTTTGTACAAATATTTAACGCTGTACCCGTTGGCAGCATAACCCTGCTTTAAAAGGTTAGCTGTTTCCCGGCAAACAGAAAAATTTCAGCAATAAAAAAAGACAAAAACAACTACAGCCGGTTTTTAAATGTTTTTATTGCTTTTCCCAGGGAAACCCAAAAGGGTTTAAAAAAAAAAAAAATACTAACCAAACATACAGCACCTTCGACAATTTAAATTGGCCCCTTTGCACGTTAACTTAAACCCCGTAGTTAGCTCCCCCCCCACCGTATGCTAAAGGACCAGTTATCTCCATGGGCCCCGTTTTATTTCGGCGTCAGTTCAAATTTTTTGGACAACAGCAAATTATGCAAAATACAAACAATGTTAGGAAACCCCTTGTCAATATTTTAATGGGCAAATCTTTGACAGCACACGTGGTACCACCTCAGACGTTGGGGTTTGCTGTTTTGCCCCAAAGAAACGCAAAAAAAAAAATCATTTAATTTAAAACTTACATCATTGTTAGTAAAGCCCCAAGTTTTCCGTGTTATTGGTTCCAGCGGGACCATTATGTACCTCAGAAGGAAATAGATAAAAAATCAGGGCCCCAAAATGATTAAACTTAAAGTGACACAAAAATATTGATTTTACAATGTGGGGTGAGGCTTAAACAAAAACCCTTTTCACACAGTTATGGGAGCTTTTTGGTCTAATTCTTGTGTGGTTTTTTTTGCGCACGTACAGAAAGCACGTGGATAATGCGCGCCATGGAGTAACGTTACATCCTACGGGTTAAATTTCCCTGCATGCTTTCCCCACATGGGATGAAACAGGGCGGGTGAGTCTTTGGGGTGTCTTCCTTTGATGATGTCCTCAATTTTTTTTCCTTTTATGATGATGTCATGAAAAAGTTTTCCCTTTTATCATGATGGCATAGAAACTTTGGGGCCCTTTTCTTATTTAAAATTTGTTTTATACAAAACCTAGGTGGGGGCCGTTTGATTTGTTAGACTTTCAAAAATGAAAACAAGCGAGAAAAAGCAAAACGGGGGGGTCTTACGAGGTGGTATTTGGTTTTTGGGCAGTCACCAAAAAACGGTACATTAAGTGGTTCCCAAATCAATATTGCCTGTATTATGATGATGGGGAAATGTTTCCCGTGTCCCCCGGTGAAAAAGAAAGGCTTACAGGACCCGGGCCCCGGGTTTGGGTTGGGATGGGGGGTAAGCAATGTCAAAAAATCATAAAAACAGTATAAATAAGTGGTCCCAAAAAAATCATTTTCATGTTTTTTTTGATGATGTAAAAAAGTTACCATGTCTCCCGATGGGAAAAAAGGGGAACAAATTCAAAGCCGCCCTCTCTGAGGAAAAGGGTTGCACTTTCGGCAATTTCCCAGAGTGCTCCTACTGAGATATTTTGCTCTTTTGCTGTTTTTTGGTTGCCATTTAAGCTTGTTATTGGGAAATGTTTTTTAAAAATTTGGACGAAAATCAATGAAAACCCTGCTTATTCAAGTGTTTTTTCCTTGTCTTGCTTGCAGGGCAATTTGTAAAATGTGAGAAGCACTAAAAAATGTACAGATCCCAGAGGGGTTTTTATAAAACCCAAAAAAAATTTCCGTAAGATTTAAAGGCCAAAAATTCAAAGCCTCCCTGGCCAAAGGAAAAGAAATTTTATGAAAGGACCAAAATTTTATGACATCATGGAAGGGAAAAAATTCTAAAGGCACATTCTAAAGTAAATTTTGTGGGGTGCGTAGGAAGGGAGAGTTGGGGGAAAGATTTTCCAAATTTCTTCTGTTTTCTGTGATAATTTTTTTTTTTCTCTCACTCTGGTTGTGTTTCATTTAGGTTTTCCCCGATCCCAAAATTTTCTTTTAAAACCTTTTTAATCTTGAGTGTCACATAGTGAGATCTATAACACTGCCGTCCGATGGTACTATTGATATGATAATATATGTCGTCAGATTTTGGCATGAGCAACCAAAATCACCACTACCACTCTTCTACCAACTGTATCAGTATTAGTAATAAATAGTAGTAGATGTAATTATTTTTGTACCTTTAACATATTTACTTTTATATAGTTTCTCTCCTTTGGTTTTGGTTTGTTTTATCATTTTGCATTGTCTGTAAAACCTTCATTTCTCCACGGGGAATAACGTAAAATAGTCCTGCCTTATCTCTAATTCAAGATTCAAGTGATTCAGTACATCTAATGACAACTAACTGGGGTCTTTTTTATTTTCATAGATCACTCTTTTATACATGTCTCATAAAAAGTCCAGCATTAGAGCATAAACACTCAAATATGTTAAGGTTGACTCTTCGGCTATAGTTGTAGTTGTACAACTATTTAACGCTGTACCAGTTGGCAGCATCACAACGTGCTAAACCGGTTAGCCTGTTCCAAGACAAACAGAAAACTTACAGCAATAAAATGACAACACAACTACAGCCGGTAAAACTGTTCTTAATTGCTTGCCTAGGTAAACAAAGGTTAAATAAAAATAAAATACTAACATACATACAGACACATTCTGACACATTGAAATTGGCCGTTAGCACGTTAACTTAGCCCCGTAGTTAGCTCCCCACTCCACCGTATGCTAACGACCACGTTATCTCCACTGGCCTCGTTTTATTTCGGCGTCAGTTCAAATTGTGGACAACAGCAAATTGATGCAAAATACAAGCAATGTTAGGAAACCACTTGTCAATATTTCTAATGACAAATCTCGACAGCACACGTCGGCTACCACCTCAGACGTTGGGGTTTGCTGTATTGCCCGAAAGAAACGCAAAAAAGAAATCATTTACATAATACTTACATCATTGTGTAGTAAAGCCACAAGTAGCGCTGTTAATAGGTTCCAGCTAGACCATTATGTACCTCAGAAGGAAATCGATAAAGAATCAGCCGCACATGATTAAACTACACGTGACACAAACATATTGATTATACAATGTGGATGAGGCTTAAACAAACCTTTACACACAGTTATGGGAGCATGTTGGTCTAATTCTTGTGTGTTGTTTTCGCGCACGTACAGACGCACGTGCGACTACATGCGCGCACATGGAGTAACGTTACATCCATACGTAGTTCCGTGCATGCTCAAGCAGATGGATGAAACAGGGCGATGACGTCATGGGATGTCTTCCTTTGATGATGTCCTCAATTGTTTTCCTTTGATGATGATGTCATGAAATGTTTTCCTTTGATCATGATGGCATAGAATCTTTGCCTTCATTACATCATCAAAATACATGCAATGATCATTTTGACGACTTATATATACTGCTTTAGTGACATTTGACATTGCTTACGGCCATACCAACCTGAACACGCCCGATCTCGTCTGATCTCAAGTACTTACATCATTGCATGTATTTTGATGATGTAAATGTTACCATGTCTCCTGATGAAAATGAAAGGCTTACAGCACCTGGTATTCCCAGGCGGTCTCCCATCCAAGTACTAACCAGGCCCGACACTGCTTGGCTTCCGAGATCAAACGAGATCAGGCGTGTTCAGGGTGGTATGGCCGTATGCAACGTTAACTGTCACTAAAGCAGTATATATAAGTGGTCAAAATGATCATTGCATGTATTTTGATGACGTAAATGTTACCATGTCTCCTGATGAGAATGAGAAGCTTACAGCACCTGGTATTCCCAGGCGGTCTCCCATCCAAGTACTGACCAGGCCAAACACTGCTTAACTTCCAACATCAAACAAGATCAGGCGTGTTCAGGGTGGTATGGCCGTAAGCAACGTTAACGGTCACAAACGCAGTATATATAAGTGGTCAAATCATCATTGTATGTATTTTGATGATGTAAATGTTACCATGTCTCCTGATGAGAATGAAAAGCTTACAGCACCTGGTATTCCCTGGCGGTTTCCCATCCAAGTACTAACCACGCCCTTAGCTTCCGAGATCAGATGAGATCAGGCGTGTTCAGGGTGGTATGACCGTAAGCAATGGTAACTGTCACAAACGCAGTATATATAAGTGCTCAAAATGATCATTGCATGTATTTTGATGATGTAAATGTTACCATGTCTCCTGATGAAAATGAAAGGCTTACAGCACCTAGTATTCCCAGGCGGTCTCCCATCCAAGTACTAAACAGGTCCCACCGTGCTTAGCTTCCGAGATCAGACGAGATCGGGCGTGTTCAGGTTGGTATGGCCGTAAGCAATGTCAAATGTCACTAAAGCAGTATATTTAAGTGGTCAAAATGATCATTGCATGTATTTTGATGATGTAAATGTTACCATGCCTCCTGATGAAAATGAAAAGCTTACAGCAACTGGTATTCCCAGGCGGTCTCCCATCCAAGTACTAACCAGGCCCTACCGTGCTTAGCTTCCGAGATCAGACGAGATCGGGCGCGTTCAGGTTGGTATGGCCGTAAGCAATGTCAAATGTCACTAAAGCAGTATATATAAGTGATCAAAATAATCATTGCATGTATTTTGATGATGTAAATGTTACCATGTCTCCTGATGAGAATGAAAAGCTTACAGCACCTGGTATTCCCAGGCGGTCTCCCATCCAAGTACTAACCAGGCCCGACCGTGCTTAGCTTCCGAGATCAGACGAGATCGGGCGCGTTTCAGGTTGGTATGGCCGTAAGCAATGTCAAATGTCACTAAAGCAGTATATATAAGTGGTCAAAATGATCATTGCATGTATTTTGATGACGTAAATGTTACCATGTCTCCTGATGAGAATGAAAAGCTTACAGCACCTGGTATTCCCAGGCGGTCTCCCATCCAAGTACTAACCAGGCCAAACACTGCTTAACTTCCGACATCAAACGAGATGAGGCATGTTCAGGGTGGTATGGCCGCAAGCAATGGTAACTGTCACAAACGCAGTATATATAAGTGGTCAAAATGATCATTGCATGTATTTTGATGATGTAAATGTTACCATGTCTCCTGATGAAAATGAAAGGCTTAGAGCACCTGGTATTCCCAGGCGGTCTCCCATCCAAGTACTAAGCAGGCCCGACCGTGCTTAGCTTCCGAGATCAGACGAGATCAGGCGTGTTC
>NC_061792.1:968675-988975 GCF_022458985.1 Mugil cephalus
CCTGAACACGCCCGATCTCGTCTGATCTCGGAAGCAATGCACGGTCGGGCCTGGTTAGTACTTGGATGGGAGACCGCCTGGGAATACTAGGTGCTGTAAGCCTTTCATTTTCATCAGGAGACATGGTAACATTTACATCATCAAAATACATGCAATGATCATTTTGACCACTTATATATACTGGGTTTGTGACAGTTACCATTCCTTACGGCCATACCACGCTGAACACGTTTGATCTCGGAAGCTCAGCGGTGTAGGGCCTGGTTAGTACTTGGATGGGAGACCGCAAGGGAATACCAGGTGCTCTAAGCTTTTCATTTTCATCAGGAGACATGGTAACATTTACATCATCAAAATACATGCAATGATCATTTTGACCACTTATATATACTGGGTTTGTGACAGTTACCATTCCTTACGGCCATACCACCCTGAACACGACTGATCTCATCTGATCTCGGAAGCTAAGGGCCTGGTTAGTACTTGGATGGGAGACCGAATGGGAATACCAGGTGCTGTAAGCTTTTCATTCTCATCAGGAGACATGGAAACATTTACATCAACAAAATACATGCAATGATGATTTTGACCACTTATATTTACTGCGTTTGGGACAGTTACCATTGCTTATGGTCATACCACCCTGAACACGTCTGATCGTGTCTGATCTCGGAAGCTAAGCAGTGTAGGGCCTGGTTAGTACTTGGATGGGAGACCGCCTGGGAATACCAGGTGCTGTAAGCTTTTCATTCTCATCAAGAGACATGGTAACATTTACATCATCAAAATACATGCAATGATCATTTTGACCACTTATATATACTGCTTTAGTGAATTTTGACGTTGCTTACGGCCATACCAACCTCAACATTCCCGATCTCGTCTGATCTCGGAAGCTAAGCATGGTAGGGCCTGGTTAGTACTTGGATGGGAGACCGCCTAGGAATACCCGGTGCTGTAAGCTTTTCATTTCATCAGGAGACATGGTAACATTTACATCATCAAAATACATGCAATGATGATTTTGAGCACTTATATATACTGATTTAGTGACATTTTACATTGCTTACGGCCATACCTACCTGAATACGCCTGATCTCGTCTGATCTCGGAAACTAAGCACGGTCGGGCCTGGTTAGTACTTGGATGGGAGACCGCCTGGGAATACTACGTGCTGTAAGCCTTTCATTCTCATCAGGAGACATGGTAACATTTACATCATCAAAATACATGCAATGAACATTTTTGACCACTTATATATACTGCTTTAGTGACATTTGACATTGCTTACGGCCATACCAACATGAACACGCCTGAGTTTCAGTTTGAAAGTCTAACAGAATCTACGGACCCACCTAGGTTTGTATAAAACAAACTTTCAATAAGATCAAAGTCAAAGATTCTATGCCATCAAGATCAAAGGAAAACATTTCATGACATCATCATCAAAGGAAAACAATTGAGGACATCATCAATGGAAGACATCCCATGACGTCATCGCCCTGTTTCATCCATCGTTTCTTTTGTATGTGCGTGAGCATGTACGGAACTACGTATGGATGTAACGTTACTCCATGTGCGCGCATGTAGTCGCACGTGCGTCTGTACGTGCGCGAAAACAACACACAAGAATAAGACCGACATGCTCCCATAACTGTGTGTAAAGGTTTTTTTAAGCCTCTTCCACTTTGTATACATCAATATGTTGTGTCACGGGAAGTTTAATCATGTGCGGCTGATTCTTTTATCGTATTCCCTCTGAGGTACATAATAGTCCTAGCTGGAAACCTATTAACAGCGCTACTTGTGGCTTTTGCTACACAATGATCGTAAGTAGTATAGAAATTAGTTCTTTTTGCGTTTCTTTCCGCAATACAGCACACCCAAACGTCTGAGTGGTAGCCACGTTGCCTGTCGAGATTTGTCATTAGAAATATTGACAAGTGGTTTCCTATACATGCTTGTATTTTGCATCAATTTGCTTTTGTCCACAATTTGAACTGACGCCGAAATAAAACAGGCCAGTGAGATTACTGGTCGTTAGCATACGGTGGAGTGGGAGCTAACTACGGGCTAAGTTAACGTGCTAACGTCCAATCAATGTGTCAGAATGTGTCTGTAATGGATGTTAGTATTTTATTTTTATTAACCTTTGTTTACCTGGCAAGCAATTAAGAACAGTTTTACCTAGCTGTAGTTGTTTGTCCATTTTTATTGCTGGAATTTTCTGTTTTCTTGGAACAGGCTAACCGTTTAGCACGTTGTGATGCTGCACTGGTACAGCGTTAAAATAGTTGTACAACTACAACTATAGCCGAAGAGTCAACCTTCACATATTTGAGTGTTTTATGCTCTAATGCTGGACTTTTTATGGACATGTATAAAAGAGTGATCTATGAAAATAAAAAAGACCCCAGTTTTAGTTGTCATTAGATGTACTGACTCAATTGAATCGTGAATTAGAGATAAGGCAGGACTATTTAGTTTATTCCCCGTGGAGCAAAGAAAGGTTTACAGACAATGCAAAATGAAAAACAAACCAAAACCTAAGGAGAGAAACTATATAAAAGTAAATATGTTAAAGGTACAAAAAATAATTAAAAACATCTACTACTATTTATTACTAATAACTGACACAGTTGTAAAAGAGTGGTAGTGGTGATTTGGTTGCTCATGCCAAACTGACGACATATATATCATATCAATAGTACCATCGGACGCAGTGTTAAGACTACTAGGAACACTCAAGATGAAAGGTGTTAAGGAAACTTTGATCGAAACCTAAATGAAAACACACCCAGATGAGAGAAAAGAAAATGATCACAGAAAAACAGAAAAAATTGGAAATCTTTCCACACTCTCTCTTCCTATCGCACTCCTCACAAAATTTACATAGAATGTGCCATAGAATGATTTTCCCTTCATGAGGTCATAGAATCTGTCCTTTCATCAAATCGTTCCTTTGGCCATGTGGGCATAGAATTCTTTGCCTTTGATCTTACTGAAAGTTTGTTTTATACAACCTCTGTGGATCTGTACATTCATTAGTGCTTGTCAGAGTACAAATTGACTGCAAGCAAGACAAGGAACACACTTGAATAGAGCATGGTTCATTGATTTTCGTCCAAAAGTTTTACAAAACATTTCCCGAATAACAAGCATCAATGGCACCAACAAAAACACAAAAGAGCTGATATCTCGTAGGGAGCACTCTGGGAAATTGCCGTGAAAGTGCAATCCTTCCTCAAGAGGGCCGGCTTGGAATTTGGTACCATTTCCATCAGGAGACATGGTATCATTTACATCATCAATATACATGCAAGATCATGTGGACCACTTATTTAGACTGCTTTAAGTGATGTTTGACATTGCTTTACAGGCCATACCACCTGAACACGCCCAGGTCCTCGTAACCTGTCATTCCATCAGGGACACAGGAACATTTCCATCATCATAAATACATCAATATTGATTTTGACCACTTATATGTACCAGCTTTGTGACTGACACCATACCCACCAGCGGAAGAGCCCGTGTTTGCCTTGTCTCGCTTGACTTTTCAGTTTGAAAGTCTTAACAGATATCTACGGACCCACCTAGGTTTGTAATAAAACAAACTTTCAATAAGATCAAAGGCAAAAGATCATATGCCTCATGATCAAAGGAAAACATTTTCAGGACATCATCATCAAAGGAAAACAATTGAGACATCATCAAAGGAAGACATCCCATGACGTCATCGCCCTGTTTCATCCATCGTTTCTTTTTGTATGGCGTGAGCATCACGGAACTACGGATGGAGTAACGTACGCCATCTGCGCGCATGTAGTCCACGTGCGTCTGTACGGGCGCGAAAACAAGACACAAAAATTAGACCAACTGCTCCCATAACTGTGTGAAAAGTTTGTTAAGCATCATACCACATTGTATAATAATTATGTTGGTGTTCACGTGTAGTTTATATCAGGTGCGGCTGATTCCTTATCGTATTTCCCCTCTGATACATAATGGTCCTAGCTGAACCTATTAACCAAACGCGACTTTGGTTACTCACAATGATGTATTTATTATGTAAATTGTTTCTGTTTTTGCCTTTCTTTCGTCAATACAGCAAACCCCAACGTCTGAGTTGGTAGCCCTTGTGAAGTTGCGAACTGGTACACAGCTTAAATAGTTTGTACAACTACATCTATAGTCCGAAGAGCCACCCTTCTAATTTATTGTTTATGCTCTAATGCGACTTTTTTATTAGACATGTATAAAAGAGTGATCAATGAAAATAAAAAAGACCCCAGTTTAGTTGTCATAAGATGTACTGAATCACATTGAATCTGATTAGAGATAAGCAGGGACTATTTTTACGTTATTCCTGTGAGAAGAAGTTTTACAGACAATGCAAAAATAAACAAAACCAAAACCAAAGGAGAAGAAACTAGATAAAAGTAAATATGTTAAAGGTACAAAAATAATACATCTACACTATTTTTTTCCCTAATAACTGATACAGTAGGTAAAGAGTGGTATGGGGATTTTTGGTTCTCAAGCCAAAATCTGACGACATATATTATCATATCAATATACCATTGACGGCATGTTATAGATCATTCAACTATGTGACACTCAAGATTGAAAGGTGTTAATGAAAACTTGATCGAGGAACCTAAATAAAACCAACCAAGTGAGAGAAAAGAAATGATCACAGAAAACATAATAAATTTGGAAAATCTTTCCCACACTCTCTCTTCCTAGCGCACTCCTCAACAATATTTACATAAATGTGCCATAAATGTTTTTCCTTCAGAATGCCATAGGAAATTCTGTCCTTTCATCAAATCTTTTCCTTTGGCCATGATATGGCACTTGTATGCACTCTTTGCCTTTGATCTTACTGAAAGGTTGTGTTTATACAAGCCTCTGTGAATCTGTACTTCTTTAGTGCTTGTCAAGTTACAAATTGACGCAAGCAAGAAAACGAACACACTTGAATAGAGCATGGTCATTGAATTTTCGTCCAAAGTTTGACCAAAAACATTTTTCCCGAATAACAAGCATCAATGCAACCTACAAAACAGCAAAAGACTGAATATCCAGTAGGACAACTCTGGGAAATGCCTAAAGTGCAATCTTCCTCAGAGAGGGCGGCCTTTGAATTTGTACATTTTTCATCAGGAGACTTGTGACCATTTACATCATCAAAATCATGCAATGATCATTTTGACCACTTATTTTATACTGCTTTATGATGTTTTTGACATTTGCTTACAGCCATACCAACTGAACACGCCAGGTCCTGTAAGCCCCTTTCATTTTCATCAGGGGACACAGGAACATGTCATCATCATAATACATGCAATATGATTTTAGACCACTTATATGTACCACGGCTTTTGTTGACTGACACAATACCACCTCGTAAGACGCCCGGGTGTTCCTTGTCTCGCTTGCTTCAGTTATGAAAGCTAACAGAATCTAAGACCCACCAGTTTTGTATAAAAACCAAACTTTCAATAAGATCAAAGGCAAAGATTCATGCCATCCATAATCAAAGAAAACATTTTCCATGACATCATCATCAAGGAAAACAATTGAGGACATCATCAAAGGAAGACATCCCCTGACGTCATCGCCCTTGTTTCATCCATCGTTTCTTTTGTATGTGCGTGAGCATGCTACGGAACTACGTAGGATGTAACGTTACTCCATGTGCGCGTCTGTACGTCGCGAAAAACAATCACAAAATTATACCAACATGCTCCATAACGGGGTGTAAAAGTTTGTTTAAGCCTCATCCACATGTAATAATCAATATGTTTGTGTCACGTGTAGATTAATCAGTTGCGGCTGATTCTTATCTATTTCCTTCTGAGGTACATACTGTCCTACTGAACATATTAACAGCGCTACTTGGGCTTTACTACACAATGATGTAAGGATTATGTAAATGATTTCTTTTTTGCGTTTCTTTCGGCAATACACAAACCCCAAGTCTGAGGTGGAAGCCACGTGTGCTGTCGAGATTTGTCATTAGAAATATTGGAACAATGGTTTCTAACGTGCTTGTATTTTGCCATCAATTTGCTGTTGTCCACAATTTTGAACTGACGCCGAAATAAAACGAGCCAGTGAAGATAACGGGTCGTTAGCATACGGTGGATGTGGGGACTAACTACGGGGCTAAGTTAACGTGCTAACGGCCAATTTCAATGTGTCAGAAATGTGTACCTGTATGTAGGTTAGTATTTTACTTTTTATTTAAACCTTGTTTACCTATGCAAGCAATTAAAACAGTTTTACCGGCTGTAGTTTGTTTCCATTTTATTGCTTGTATAGTTTTTCTGTTTGTCTTGAACAGCTAAACGGTTTAGCAACCTTGTGATGCTGCCAACTGGTACAGCCGTTAAATAGTTGTACAACTACAACTATAGCCGAAGAGTCAACCTTAACATATTTTGAGTGTTTATGCGCTAATGCTGGGAGACTTTTTATGAGACATGTATAAAAGAGTGATCTATGAAAATAAAAAAAGACCCCAGTTAGTTGTCATTAGATGTACTGAAGCACTCGAATCTTGAATAGAGATAAGGCAGGAACTATTTTACGTTATTCCCGGGAGAAATGAAGGTTTTACAGACAATGTCAAAATGATAAAACAAACCAAAAACCAAAGATAGAAACTATAATAAAAGTAAATATGTTTAAAGGTACAAAAATAATTACATCTACTACTATTTATTACTAATACTGAACAGTTGGTAGAAGAGTGGTATGTGATTTTGGTTGCTCATGCCAAATCTGAAGACATCTATATCATATCAATAGTACCATCGACGGCAGTGTTATAGATCTCCACTATGTGACACTCAAGATGAAAGGTGTTAATGAAAACTTGATCGAGGAACCTAAATGAAAACCAACCAAGTGAGAGAAAAGAAAATGAGCACAGAAAACAGAAGAAATTTGGAAATCTTCCCACACTCTCTCGTCCTACGCACTCCTCACAAAATTTACAGAGAATGTGCCATAGAATGTATTCCTTCATGATGTCATAGAATTCGTCCTTTCATCAAATCATTTCCTTTGGCAATGATGGCATAGAATCTTTGCCTTTGATCTTACTGAAAGTTTTGGTTATATACAAAGCCTCTGTGGATCTTGTTAACATTCTTTTAGTGCTTCTCAGAGTATACAAATTGACTGCAAGCAAGACAAGGAACAGCACTTGAATAGAAGCATGGTCATGTGATTTTTCGTCCAAAGTTTACAAAACATTTCCCCGAATAACAAAGCATCAATGGCAAACCAACAAAACAGCAAAAGAGCTGAATAATCTCAGTAGGGAGCCACTCTGGGAAATTGATGAAAGTGCAATCTTCTCAGAGAGGGCGGCTTGATTTGCTACCATTTCCATCAGGAGACAGGTAACAATTTTACATCATCAAAATACATGCAATGATCATTTTGACCACTATAAATACTCGCTTTAGTGATGTTTGACCATTGCTAACGGCCATAACCAACCTGAACAACGCCAGGTCCTGTAAAGGCTTTCATTTTCCATCAGGGACACAGGAACATTCCATCCATCATAAACATGCTATATTGATTTGACCACTTATATGTACCCTTTTGTGACTGACAAACATACACCTCGTAAGACGGCCCGTGTGTGCTTGTCTCGCTTGCTTTCAGTTTGAAAGTCTAACATAAGCATCTAAGACCCACCTAGGTTTGTATAAAACAAACTTTCAATAAGATCAAAGGCAAAGATTCTATGCCATCATAGATCAAGGAAAACATTTCATGAATCATCATCAAAGGAAAACAAATTGAGGACATCAAATCA
The DNA here is from genome assembly GCF_022458985.1 of Mugil cephalus. NCBI lineage: Eukaryota > Metazoa > Chordata > Actinopteri > Mugiliformes > Mugilidae > Mugil > Mugil cephalus. Next base: position 976,519 of record NC_061792.1, read on the forward strand.
AAGGAAGACATTCCCATGACGTCCATCGCCCGGTTTTTAATCCATGTGCGTGAGCATGCACGAACTACGTATGGGATTGTAACGTTACTCCATGTCGCGCATGTAGTCGCACGTGCGTCCTGTACGTGCGCGAAAACAACACACCAAGAATTAGCCAACATGCTCCCAAACTGTGTGTAAAGTTTGTTAAGCTCATTCCCACCTTGTAGAATCATAGGTTTGTGTCACGGTAGTTTAATCATTGCGGCTGAGTCTTTATCGTATTTCCGTCTGAGACATAATGGTCTAGCTGGAACCTAATAACCAGCGCTACTTGTGGCTTTACTACACCAATGAGTTAGTATTATGTAAATGAGTTCTTTTTGCGTTTCTTTCGGCAATACAGCAAACCCCAACGTCTGAGGTGGTAGCCGACTTGTGCTGTTCCGAGATTTGTCAGCAGAAATATTGACAAGTGATTCCTAACATTGCTTGTATTTTGCCATCATTTGGCTGTGTCCACAATTTGAACTGACGCCGAAATATAACGAGGCCGTGGAGATAACGGGTCATAGCAACGGTGGAGTGGGGAGCTAACACGGGGCTAAGATTAACGTGCAACGGCCAATTTCATGTGACAGAATGTGTCTGTATGTATTATATTTTATTTTGATTTAACCTTTGTTTTACCTAGCAAGCATTTAAGAACAGTTTTACCGCTGTATTGGTTTGTCAATTTTTATTGCGTACAGTTTCTGTTGTCTTGGAACAGCTAACCGGTTTAGCACGTTGTGATCGGCCAACGGTACTAGCGTTAAAAGTTGTACAACTACAACTATAGCCGAAGAGTCAACCTACATATTTGAGTGTTTATGCCTAATGCTGGACTTTTTATTTGAGAACTTGTATAAAAAGAGTGAGCTATGAAAATAAAAAAAGACCCCAGTTAGTTTTTCAGTAGATGTACTGAAGTCACTTGACTGACAAAATGCTTAAGGCATACCCACTGAACACACCCAGTGCATCGATCGCGGAAGTTTAGCAGGTCGGGCGTGGTTAGGTACTTTAATGGGAGACCGCCTGGAATACTAGGTGCTGTAAGCCTTTCATTTTCAATCAGGAACATGGGTAACATTTACATCATCAAAATACATGCAATGATTCATTTTGACCACTTATATATACTGCGTTTGTGACAATTACCATTGCTTACGGTCATACCACCCTGAACACGTCTGATCTCTCCTGCTCCTCGGGAACTAAGGCCTGGTTAGTACTTGAGGGAAACCGCCTGGGGAATATCAGTGCTGTAAGCCCTTGCATTCTCATCAGGAGACATGTAACATTTACATCATCAAATACATGCAATGGATGATTTTGACCACTTATATATACTGCGTTTGTGACAGTTACCATTTGCTCGGCCAAACACCTGAACACGCTGTCTCGTCTGATCTTGGAAAGCTAAGCAGTGTAGGCCTGTTAGTTCTTGGATGGGAGACCGACTGGGAATACCAGGTGCGGAAGCTTTTCATTCTCATCAGGAGACATGGAAACATTGACATAATCAAAATACATGCAGGGGGATCATTTTGACCACTTATATATACTGCTTTAGTGACATTTGACATTGCTACGGCCATACCAACCTGAAACAGCCCGATCTCGTCTGATCTCAGGAAGCTAAGCACGGTCGGTCTGGTAGTACTTGGATGGAGACCGCCTGGGGAATACCCAGGTGCTGTAAGCTTTTCAGTCCTCATCAGAGACATGTAACTTTACATCATCAAACTACATGCAAGGATGAAATTTTGATCACTTATATAATACTGTTTTTTAGTGACATTGACGTTGCTTACGGCCACCCATCCTGAACACGCCTGAAGTTTCATTTAAAAGTCTAACAAATCTACGGACCCCACCTTAGGTTTTTGTATAAAAACAAACTTTCAATAAGATCAAAGGCAAAATCTATGCCATCATGATCAAAGGAAAACATTTCATGACATCAACATCATGAACACAATTGAGGACATCATCAAAGGAAGACATCCATGACGTCCATCGCCCCTGTTTTCATCATCGTTTCTTTTGTATGTGTCGTGAGCATGCACGAACTACGGATGGATGTAAACTGTTACTCCATGTGCCGCGCATGTAGTCGCGCTGCGTCTGTACGTGCGCGAAAACAACACACAGAATTTAGGTCAACCTTCTCCCATAACTGTGTGTAAAGGTTGTTTAGCCCTCAGCCACATGTAAAATCAATAATGTGATGTGTCACGTGTAGATTAATCAGTGCGCTGATCTTTAATACGTATTTCCCTCTGAGTACATAATGGTGTAGCTGGAACCTATTAACAGCGCTACTTGTGCTTTACTACACAATGAGTAAGTATTATGTAAATTAGGTTCTGTTTTTGCATTTCTTTCGGCAATACAGCATAAACCAACGTCTGAGGTGGTAGCCCGTTGTGATACTGCGAACTGGTACCGCGTTAAATAGTTGTACAAACAACAACCCTATAGTCGAAGAGCCACCCGTCTTATTTAAAGTGTTTATGCTCTAATGCTGGACTTTTTAGGAGCACATGTATAAAAGATAGTGATCTATGAAAATACAAAAAGACCCCACTTAGTTGTCATTAGATGTACTGAATCACTTGAATCTTGAATTAAGATAAGGCAGGACTATTTTACTTATTCCCCGTGGAGAAAATGAAGGGTTTTTAACAGACCATGCAAATGAGAAACAACAAAACCATAGAAGAAACTATATAAAAGTAAATATGTAAAGGTACAAAAATAATTACATCTACTACTAGTTTTTCACTAATACTGATACAGTTGGTAGAAGAGGTAGTGGTATTTGGTTTGCTCATGCAAAAATCTGACGACATATATTTCATATCAATAGTACCATCGACGCAGTTTAAAGCTCTCACTATGTTACACTCAGATTGAAAGTGTTAATGAAAAACTTGATCGAGGAACCTAAATGAAAACACAACCAGAGTGAGAGAAAAGAAAATGAATCAACAGACAACAGAAGAAATTTGGAAAATCTTTCCCACACTTCTCTTCCTAGCGCACTCCTCACAAAATATACATACAATGTGCCATAGAATGTTTTCCTTCATGATGTCATAGAATCGGTCCTTTCATCAAATCGTTTTCCTTGGCCATAGGGCATAGAATCCTTGCCCTTTGAGCTACTGAAAGTTTGTTTTATACAGCCTCTGTGGATCTGTAGCATTCTTATGCTTATCACAGTTACAAATTGACTGCAAGCAAGACAAGGAAACACACTTGAATAGAGCATGGTTCATTGATTTTCGTCCAAAGTTTTTACAAAACATTTCCCGAATAACAAGCATCAATGCAACCAACAAACAGCAAACGAGCGAAATATCTCAGTAGGAGCACTCTGGGAAATTGCTAAAGTGCAATCTTTCCTCAGCACTGCGTTTGTGACAGTTTAACGTTCTTACGGCCATACCAACCCAGAAACACGCTTGATCACGGAAGCCAAGCAGTGTCGGGCCTGGTTAGTCCTTGGATGGAGACCGCCTGGAATACCATCTGTAAGCTTTTCATTTTCATCAGGAGACATGGTAACATTTACATCATCAAAATACATGAAATGAATCATTTTGACACTTATATATGCTGCCTTTCGTGCTGTTAGACTTGCCTTATGGCCATACCAACATGAACACGCCCGATCTTGAAGCTAAGCACGGTCGGCCTGTTAGTACTTGGATGGGAAACCCACCTGGGAACACCATTCTGTAAGCTTTTTCCATTCTCACAAGGAGACATTGGTAAACATTACATCAGCAAAATACATGCAATGATGTTTTTGACCACATTAAACTGCGTTTGTGACAGTTACCATTGCTTACGGCCAAACCAACCTGAACACGCGTTCTCGTCTGATCTCGAAGCTAAGCATGGTCGTGGCGGTAGTTCATGATGGGAGACGCCTGGGAATACCAGTGCTGTAAAGCTTTTCATTCTCATCAGGAGACATGGTAACATTTCCATAATCAAAATACATGCAATGATCATTTGACCACTTATATATACTCTTTAGTGACATTGACATGCAACGGCCATACCACCTGAACCAAAGCCGATCTCGTCTGATCTCGGAAGCTAAGCCCCGTCGGCCTGGGATAGTACTTGGATGGGCGAACCTCACTGCCCCCTCGACCCCCCCACCACCCGCCTGGGAATACCACGTGCTGTAAGCATTCATTCTCATCAGAGACAAGGTAACATTTTACATCATCAAAATACATGCAAGGAGATTTTGATCACTTATATATACTACTTTAGTGACATTTGACGTTGCCTTACGGCCATACCCATCCTGAACACGCCTGATTTCAGTTTGAAAGTCTAACTAATCTACGGACCCACCCTAGTTAGATAAAACAACCTTTTCAATAAGATCAAAGCAAAGATTCTATGCATCATGATCAAAGGAAAACATTCATGACATCATCATCAAAGGAAAACAATTGAGGAACATCATCAAAGGAAGACATCCCATGACGTCATCGCCCTGTTTCATCCATCGTTTCTTTGGTATGTGCGTGAGCATGCACGGAACTACGAAAGGATGTAACGTTACTCCATGTGCGCGCATGTAGTCGCCACGTGCGTCCTGTACGTGCCGAAAACAACACACAAAAAATTAGCCAACATGCTCCCATAATTTTTCGGTGTGTAAAGGTTGTTTAAGCCTCATCCACATAGTATAATCAATAGTTTGGTCACGTGTATTTAATCATGTGCGCCTGATTCTTTAATCGTATTCCCTCGAGTACAATATGGTGTCTAGCTGAACCTTTAACACGCACTGTGGCTTAACTACACAATGATGTAAGTATTATGTAAATAGTTCTGTTTTTTGCATTTCTTTCGGCAATACAGCAAAAACCTACTCTGAGGGGTTAACACCCGTTGGTGATGCTGCGAACTGGTACAGCGTTTAAATAGTTGTACAACTACAACTAAGTCGACAGAGCCACCTTTTCTTATTTAAGTGTTTATGCTCTAAAGGCTGGACTTGGTTATAGACAATGTATAAAAGATGATCTATGAAAATACCAAAGACCCCACTTAGTTGTCCTTAGATTACTGAATCACTTGAATCTTGAATTAGAGATAGGCAGGACTGATTAACGTATTACCCCGTGAGAAATGAAGGTTTACAGACCATGCAAAATAGAAAACAAAACCAAAACCAAGAGAGAAACTATATAAAAGTAAATAATGTTAAAGGTACAAAATAATTACATCTACTCACTATTTTTCACTAAATACTGATACAGTGTAAAGATGGTAGTGGTGATTTTTGTTGCTACAAAAAATGCCAAAATCTGACCGACATATATTATCATATCAATATACCATTGGACGGCAGTGTTATAGATGCTACACTATGGACACCAAGATTGAAAGGTGTTAATGAAACTTTGATCGAGGAAAAACCTCAATGAAAACACAACCAGAGTGAGAGAAAAGAAAATGATCACAGAAAACAAAGAAATTTGGAAAAACTTTCCCCACACGCTCTCTTCCTCTCGCACTCCCACAAATTTACATAGATGTGCCATAGAATGTTTTCCGTCATGATGTCATAGAATTCAGTCCTTTCATAAATCCTTTTCCTATGCCATGATGGCATATGAATCTGTGCCTTTGATCTTACTGAAAGTTTGTTTTTATACACGCCTCTGTGGATCTGTAACATCTTATAGGCTTCTCACAGTTTACAAATTGACTGCAAGCATAGACAAGGAACACACTTGAATAGAGCATGTTCATTGATTTTCGTCCAAAGTTTTACCAAAACAGTTCCCGAAGTAACAACCATCAATGCAACCAACAAAACAGCAAAGCGCTAAATAACTCAGTAGGAGCACTCTGAAATTGCCTGAAAGTGCAATCTTTCCTCAGACTGCGTTTGTACAGTTAACGTTGCTTACGCCATACCACCCCTGAACACGCTGAATCTCGTTTGAAATCACGGACGCCAAGCAGTGTCGGCCCTGGTTATCTTGGATGGGGAACCGCCTGGAATACCAGGTGCTGTAAGCTTTTCATTTTGCATCAGGAGACATGGTAACATTACATCCATCAAATACATGAAATGATCATTTTGACCACTTATATATGCTTCTTTCGTGCCTGTTTGACATTGCTTATGGCCATACCACGAACACCCGATCTTGGAAGCTAAGCACGGTCGGGCCCTGGTATACTGGATGGGAAACCACCTGGGAACACCATTGCTGTAAGCTTTCATTCTCATCAGAGACCATGGAACATTTACAACATCATCAAAATACATGCAATATGAATTTGACCACATAAATACTGCGTTTGTGACAGCTAACCATTGCTTACGCCCAAACCCCCTGAACACCGGCTGTTTTCAGCTGATCCTCGGAAGCTAAGCATGTCGGGCCTGGATAGTTTCTTGGATGGGAGACCGCCGGGGAATACCAGGTGCTGTAAGCTTTCTCATTCTCATCAGGAGACATGGTACATTTACACATAATCAAAAACAAGCAATGAATCATTTGACCCCTTATATAATACTGCTTTAGTGACCTTGACATTGGCATACGGCCATACCAACCTGAACACGCCCGATCTCGTCTGATCCACGGAAGCTAAGCACGGTCGGGCCTGTTTTATACTTGATGGAACGCCTGGGAATACCACGTGAGTAAGCTTTTCATTCTCCATCAGGAGACATGGTAACATTACATCAAACAAATAACATGCAAGATGATTTTGAATCCCTTATATATACTGCTTTAGTGACATTTGACGTGTTGCTTACGGCCCCTACCATCCTGAACACGCCTGATTTTCAGTTTGAAAGTCCAACAGAATCTACGACCCACCTAGGTTGTATAAAACAAACTTTTCCAATAAGATCAAAGGCAAAGATTCTATGCATCATGATCAAAGAAAACATTTCATGACATCATCATCAAAGAGAAAACAATGAGGACATCATCAAAGAAGGACATCCCATGACGTCATCGCCCTGTTTCATCCATCGTATTCTTTGTATGTGCGTGAGCACACGAACTACGTATGGATGTACGTTACTCCATGTGCCGCATTAGTCGCACGTGCCTCAGTACGTCGCGAAAACAACACACAAAAATTAGCCGCACATGCTCCCATAACTGTGTGTAAAGGTTTGTTTAAGCCCATCATCACATTGTATAATCAATATGGTTTGTGTCACGTGTAGTTTTAATTCATGTGCGGCTGATTCTTTATCGTATTCCCTCTGAGGGTACATAATGGTGTATGGAACCTATTAACACGCTACTTTGTGGCTTTACTACACAATGAGGTAAGTATTATGTAATTAGTTCTGTTTTTGCATTTTCTTTCGGGCAATACAGCAAAAACCTACTCTGAGTGTAGCACCGTTGTGATGCTGCGAACTGGTACAGCGTTAAATAGTTTGTACAACTACACTATAGTCGAAGAGCCACCCTTGGCTTATTTAAGTGTTTATGCTCTAATGCTGGACTTTTTATGAGACATGTATAAAAGTGATCTATGAAAATAAAAAAGACCCCACTAGTTGTCATTCAGATGTACTGAATCACTTGATCTTGAATTAGAGATAAGGCAGGACTATTTAACGTATTCCCCGTGAGAAATGAAGGTTTTACAGACCATGCAAAAATGATAAAACCAACCAAAACCAAAGGAGAGAAACTATATAAAAGTAAATATGTTAAAGGTACAAAAATAATTACATCCACTCACTATTCTTTCACTAATACTATACAGTTGGTAAAGATGGAGTGGTGATTTTGGTTCTCGGCCTAAATCTGACGACATATATTACATTCAATAGTACCATTGGACGCGCAGTGTTATAAGATCTCACTATGTGGACACTCAAGATTGGACAGTGTTAATAGAAAACTTTGATCCGAGGAACCTCACTGGAAAACACAATCCACACCACCAGGAGTGAGAGTAAAGAAAATGATCAAGAAAAACAGAAGAAATTTGGAAAATCTTTCCCAACTCTCTCTTTCCTATCGCACTCCCTCACAAAATTTACATAGAATGTCCATAGTATGTTTTTCCTTCATGATGTCATAGAATTCTGTCCTTTCATCAAATCTTTTCCGTTGGCCATGATGCATAGAATCTTTGCGTTGATCTTACTGACAGTTGTTTTTTACAAGCCTCTGTGATCTGTACATTCTTTAGTGCTTCCTCACAGTTACAAATTGACTGGCATGCAAGACAAGGAACACACTTGAATAGAGCATTGGATCATTGATTTTCGTCCAAAGTTTAGCAAACATTTCCGAATAAAATGCATCAATGGCAACCAACAAAACACAAAAGAGCTGAATATCTCAGTAGGGAGCACTCTGGGAAATGCTGAAATGCAATCTTTCCCAGAGAGGGCGCTTTGAATGTGTTACCAAATGCCAACAAGCAACGAGAAAGTCCGCCGTCAAAGTCAACAAGAGCCACCGGCAATTTTTCAAAGACAGCAAAAATTGAAATTGACATGCTGGAAATTGACATGCTGAAACGCTGCGACGTCCGCATAAGTATGATGATTGGGCAAAGGTGCAAGCTGGACTTTCACCGATAAGCCAATCTCAGGCAGTGTTCAGTTAAACACAAATCACACCCAAACCCTGGTTGGACCGGGTCCCTTGTTTTTCTCTCTGAGTCATATCTACTGTTACATTCTGACTCTACTTCCTGGCAGACTGTATCATTGTAGAAAGCGTCAGCTCAAAAACAAAAATACCTGCAATGAATGATTTTGACCACTTATGATATACTGCGTTTTGTGACAGTTAAAACGTTGCTACGGCCATACCACCCTGAAACACGTCTGAATCTCGTAGTTAACACGGTAGCCGTTAGTCACTTGGACAGGAGACCTCCTGGGAATACTAGGTGCTGTAAGCCTTTCATTTTCATCAGGGAACATGGTAACATATACATCATCATATACATGCAATGATCATTGTGACCACTTATATATACTGCGTTTGTGACAGTTACCATGCTTACGGCCAACCACCCTGAAACACGCCAGATCATCATCTGATCTCGAAGTCTAAGGCCTGGTAGTTACCTGGATGGGAAGACCGCCAGGGAATACCAGGTGCTTGTAAGCTTTTTCATTTCATCAGAACATGGTAACATTACATCATCAAAATACAATCAATGATCATTTTGACCACTTTAAATACTGGCATTATTACATTTGACAATTGCTACGCCAAACCAATCTGAACAAGCCGATCCTCGTCTGATCTCGGAAGCTAAGCGCGGTCGGCCTCGTAGTAACTTGATGGAGACCGCCTGGAATACCAGGTGCGTAAGCGTTCATTTTCATCAGGAGACATGTAACATTTACATCATCAAAAAACATGCAAATGATGGGTTATTGACCACTTATATCATATGGCTTTATGTCAGTTACCATTGCTTATGGCCATACCACCCTGAACACGCCGATCTTCATCTGATCTCGGTAAGCTAAGGGCCGGTTCGTACTTGGATGGGAAACCGCCCTGGGAATACCAGGTGCTGTAAGCCTTCATATCTCATCAGAACGATGGTAACATTACATCATCAAAATACATGCAATATGATTTTGATCACTTAATATATACTGCTTTAGTGACATTTGACGTTGCTTACAGCCATACCAAACCTGAACAAGCCCGATCTCGTCTGATCTCGGAAGCTAAGCATGGTCGGGGCCTGTTTTCAGTACATGGATGGGAGACCGCCTGGTATACCAGGTCTGTAAGACTTTTTTCATTCTCAATCAGGAAGGACATGGTAACATTTACATCAACAAAATACATGCATGATGATTTTGACCACTATATATACTGCGTTTGTGACAGTTTAACTTGCCGTACGGCCATACCACCTGAAATGCGCTTGCTCTCATTTGATCTCCGAATTAAGCAGTGTCGGGCCTGTTATGTAATTGGATGGTAGAACAGCCTGTGAATACTAGATGCTGTAAGCCTTTCATTTTCATCAGGAGACATGGTAACATTTACATCATCAAATACATGCAATGATATTTTGACCACTTAAATATAACTGCGTTTGTGACAGTTTACCATTCCTTACGGCCATAATACACCCTGAACACGCCTGATCTCGTCTGATCTCGGAAGCTAAGCATGTAGGCCGGTTAGTACTTGGATGGAGACCGCCTGGGAATACCAGGTGCTGTAAGCTTTTTCATTCTCACAGGAGACAAGGTAACATTTACATCATCAAAATACATGCAAAATGACATATTGACCACTTATAATACTTCGTTAGTGACATTGACATTGCTTACGCCATACCAACCTGAACACGCCCGATCTCGTCTGATCTCGGAAGCTAAGCTCGGTCGGGCCTGGTTAGTACGTGGATGGGAGACCGCCTTGGAATACTAGGTGCTGTAAAGCCTTTCTTTCATCAGGAGACATGGTAACCAATTACATCATCAAAATACGAATGCAATGATGATTTTTGACCAACTTATATAAACTGCGTTGTGACAGTTACGATAGCTACGGCCATACCCAAACATACAATAAACCCTGAACACCCCTGATCTCATCTGACTCGGAAGCTAAGAAATGTAGGGCCTGGTTAGTACTTTGATGAGACCGCCTAGGAAAACCAGTGCTGTAAGCTTTTCATTCTCAATCAGGAGACATGTAACAATTTATCATCAAAATACCATGCAATGAGATTTTGACCACTATATATATACGGCTTTGTGAACAGTTACCATTGCTTTCCGGCCAAACCACCCTGAACACGGCTGTTCTCGTCGATCTCGGAAGCTAAGCAGTGTAGGACCTGGTTAGTACTTGGATGGGAGACCGCCTGGGAATACCAGGGGCTGTACCCTTTTTCATTCTCATCAGGAGACATGGTAACATTACATCACATTATTTTTTATTAACTTTGTTTACCAAGGCAAGCAATTAAGAACAGTTTTTACCCAGCTGTAGTTGTGTTGGTCCCTTTTTTATTGCTGTAAGTTTTACTGTTTGTCTTGGAACAGGCTAACCGGATTAGCACGTTTGTGATGCTGCCAACTGGTAAGGGAGGAGGGATATATATTGCAGCGTTAAAATATTGTACCACTACAACTAAGCTGAAGATCAACCTTAACATATTTGTAGTGTTATGCTCTAATGCTGACTTTTTATAACATGTTATAAAATGAGTGAATCTATGAAAATAAAAAAGACCCCAGTTAGTTGTCATTAGATGTACTGAATCACTTGAATCTTTGAATTTGAGATAAGGCAGGAACGTTGTTTACGTTATCCCCATGGAGAAATGAAGTTTTTACAGACAATGCAAAATATAAAACATACAAAACAAAAGGAGAGAAACTATATAAAAGTAAATATGTAAAGGTACAAAAATAATTACATCTACTACTATTTATTACTAATACTGATACATTGGGTAAAGAGTGGTAGTGGTGATTTTTTGGTTGCTCATCCCAAAATCTGACGGAACATATATTATCATACAATAGTACCACGGACGCAGTGTTATAGATCTCACTATGGTGACACTCAAGATTTAAATGTTATGAAAAACTTTGATCGAGAACCTAAATGAAAACACAACCAGAGTGAGAGAAAGAAAATGATCACAGAAAAACAGAGAAATTTGAAATCTTTCCCACACTCTCTCTTCCTATCGCACGTCCTCACAAAATTACTTAGAATGTGCCAATAGAATTTTGCTTCATGATGTCATAGAATTCGTCCTTTCATCAAATCTTTTCCTTTGGCCATGATGGCAGAGAATCTTTGCCCTTTTGATCTTACCTGAAAGTGTTATTATACAAGCCTCTTGTGGATCCTGTACATTCCTTTAGTGCTTCTCAGATTTACAATGACTGCAGCAAGACAACGAACACACTTGAATAGAGCATGTTCATTGATTTTCGTCCAAAGTTTTACAAAACATTTCCGAATAACAAGCATCAATGGCAACCAACAAAACAGCAAAAGAGCTGAATATCTCAGTAGGGAGCACTCTGGGAAAATGCCTGAAAGGGCAATCCTTTCCTCAGAGAGGGCGGCATTGAAAGTTGTTACCAAATGCTGCAAAAACCAACGAAAAAGTCGGCGTCAAAGTCAACAAGAGCCGTCCGGCAATTTTTCAGACAGGCAAAAGTGAAATTGATATGCTGAAATTGACATGCCTGAAACAGCTGCGACGTCCGCATAAGGTGATGATGATGGCATGAACAGGTAATATTTAAATCATCTAAATACTTTTTTATGCAATGATGATTTTTGACCACTTATATATACTCGTTGTGACAGGTTACCATTGCTACACCATACCACCCTGAACACGCCTGATCTCGGAAGCTAAGCAGTGTCGGCCTGGTTGG
>NC_061792.1:989475-1004714 GCF_022458985.1 Mugil cephalus
TGCCATGTTCCTGATGAGAATGAAAGCTTACAGCCCCTGGTATTCCCAGGCGGTTTTCCCATCCAAGTACTAACCAGGCCCGACCGTGCTTGCTTCCGAGATCAGACGAGATCGGCCGTGTTCAGGTTGGTATGGCCGTAAGCAATGTCAAATGTCACTAAAGCAGTATATATAAGTGGTCAAAATGATCATTGCGTGTATTTTGATTATGTAAATGTTACCATGTCTCCTGATGAGAATGAAAAGCTTACAGCACCTGGTATTCCCAGGCGGTCTCCCATCCAAGAACTAACCAGGCCCTACACTGCTTAGCTTCCGAGATCAGACGAGAACAGCCGTGTTCAGGGTGGTTTGGCCGTAAGCAATGATAACTGTCACAAACGCAGTATATATAAGTGGTCAAAATCATCATTGCATGTATTTTGATGATGTAAATGTTACCATGTCTCCTGATGAGAATGAAAAGCTTACAGCACCTGATATTCCCAGGCGGTTTCCCATCCAAGTACTAACCAGGCCCTTAGCTTCCGAGAGCAGATGAGATCAGACGTGTTCAGGGTGGTATGACCGTAAGCAATGGTAATTGTCACAAACGCAGTATATATAAGTGGTCAAAATGATCATTGCATGTATTTTGATGATGTAAATGTTACCATGTCTCCTGATGAAAATGAAAGGCTTACAGCACCTAGTATTCCCAGGCGGTCTCCCATTCAAGTACTAACCACGCCCGACCCTGCTAAACTTCCGAGATCAGATGACACTGGGTGTGTTCAGTGTGGTATGCCCTTAAGCAATTTTGTCAGTCAAGTGATTCAGTACATCTAATGACAACTAACTGGGGTCTTTTTTATTTTCATAGATCACTCTTTTATACATGTCTCATAAAAAGTCCAGCATTAGAGCATAAACACTCAAATATGTTAAGGTTGACTCTTCGGCTATAGTTGTAGTTGTACAACTATTTAACGCTGTACCAGTTGGCAGCATCACAACGTGCTAAACCGGTTAGCCTGTTCCAAGACAAACAGAAAACTTACAGCAATAAAAATGACAACACAACTACAGCCGGTAAAACTGTTCTTAATTGCTTGCCTAGGTAAACAAAGGTTAAATAAAAATAAATACTAACATACATACAGACACATTCTGACACATTGAAATTGGCCGTTAGCACGTTAACTTAGCCCCGTAGTTAGCTCCCCACTCCCCCGTATGCTAACGACCACGTTATCTCCACTGGCCTCGTTTTATTTCGGCGTCAGTTCAAATTGTGGACAACAGCAAATTGATGCAAAATACAAGCAATGTTAGGAAACCACTTGTCAATATTTCTAATGACAAATCTCGACAGCACACGTCGGCTACCACCTCAGACGTTGGGGTTTGCTGTATTGCCCGAAAGAAACGCAAAAAGAACTAATTTACATAATACTTACATCATTGTGTAGTAAAGCCACAATTTAGCGCTGTTAATAGGTTCCAGCTAGACCATTATGTACCTCAGAAGGAAATACGATAAAGAATCAGCCGCACATGATTAAACTACACGTGGACACAAACATATTGATTATACAATGTGGATGAGGCTTAAACAAACCTTTACACACAGTTAGGGAGCATGTTGGTCTAATTCTTGTGTGTTGTTTACGCGCACGTACAGACGCACGTGCGACTACATGCGCGCACATGGAGTAACGTTACATCCATACGTAGTTCCGTGCATGCTCACGCACATGGATGAAACAGGGCGATGACGTCATGGGATGTCTTCCTTTGATGATATCCTCAATTGTTTTCCTTTGATGATGATGTCATGAAATGTTTTTCCTTTGATCATGATGGCATAGAATCTTTGCCTTCATTACATCATCAAAATACATGCAATGATCATTTTGACGACTTATATATACTGCTTTAGTGACATTTGACATTGCTTACGGCCATACCAACCTGAACACGCCCGATCTCGTCTGATCTCAAGTACTTACATCATTGCATGTATTTTGATGTTTGTAAATGTTACCATGTCTCCTGATGAGGAATGAAAAGCTTACAGCACCTGGTATTCCCAGGCAGTCTCCCATCCAAGTACTAACCAGGCCCGACACTGCTTAGCTTCCGAGATCAGACGAGATCAGGCGTGTTCAGGGTGGTATGGCCATAAGCAATGGTGACTGTCACAAACGCAGTATATTTAAGTGGTCAAAATCATCATTGCATGTATTTTGATGATGTATATGTTACCATGTTCCTGATGAAAATGAAAGCTTACAGCACCTGGTATTCCCAGGCGGTCTCCCATCCAAGTACTAACCAGGCCCTAAGCTTCCGAGATCAGATGAGATCAGGCGTGTTCAGGGTGGTATGGTCGTAAGCAAGGGGTAACTGTCAAAAAACGCAGTATTATATAAGTGGTCAAAATGATCATTGCATGTATTTTGATGATGTAAATGTTACCATGTCTCCTGATGAAAATGAAAGGCTTACAGCACCTAGTATTCCCAGGCGGTCTCCCATCAAGTACTAACCAGGCCCGACCGTGCTTAGCTTCCGAGATCAGACGAGATCAGGCGTGTTCAGGTTGGTATGGCCGTAAGCAATGTTAAATGTCACTAAAGCAGTATATATAAGTGGTCAAAATGATCATTGCATGTATTTTGATGATGTAAATGTTACCATGTCTCCTGATGAGAATGAAAAGCCTACAGCACCTGGTATTCCCAGGCGGTCTCCCATCCAAGAACTAACCAGGCCCTACACTGCTTAGCTTCCGAGATCAGACGAGAACAGCCGTGTTCAGGGTTGGTTTGGGCGTAAGCAATGGTAACCGTCACAAACGCAGTATTATAAGTGGTCAAAATCATCATTGCATGTATTTTGATGATGTAAATGTTAAAGTAATAATGTAAATGCTTACAGCACCTAGTATTCCCAGGTGGTGTCCCATCCAATTTCTAACGAGGCCCGACACTGCTTAGCTTCCGAGATCAGGCATGTTCAGGGTGGTATGGCCGTAAGCAACTTTAACTGTCACAAACGCACTATATATAAGTGGTCAAAAATCATCATTGCATGTATTTTGATGATGTAAATGTTACCATGCCTCCTGATGAAAATGAAAAGCTTACAGCACCTGGTATTCCCAGGCGGTCTCCCATCCAAGTACAAAACCAGGCCCGACCATGCTTAGCTTCCTGAGATCAGACGAGGATCGGGCTTGTTCAGGTTGGTATGGCCGTAAGCAACGTCAAATGTCACAAAAGCAGTATATATAAGTGATCAAAATCATCCTTGCATGTATTTTGATGATGTAAATGTTACCATGCCTCCTGATGAAAATGAAAAGCTTACAGCAACGGGTATTCCCAGGTGGTTTCCCATCCAAGTACTAACCAGGCCCGACCGTGCTTAGCTTCCAAGATCGGCCGTGTTCAGGTTGGTGATGGCCGTAAGCAATGTCAAACATCACGAAAGCAGCATATATAAGTGGTCAAAATGATCATTTCATGTATTTTGATGATGTAAATGTTACCATGTCTCCTGATGAAAATGAAAAGCTTACAGCACCTAGTATTCCCAGGCGGTTTCCCATCCAAGTACTAACCAGGCCCGACACTGCTTGGCTTCCGAGTTCAAACGAGATCAGGCGTGTTCAGGGTGGTATGGCCGTAAGCGACGTTAACTGTCACAAACGCAGTATATATAAGTGGTCAAAATCATCATTGCATGTATTTTTGCTTTTGAGCTGAATCTTCTACAATGATACAGTCTGCCAGGAAAGTAGAGTCAGAATGTAACAGGTAGATATGAATCAGAGAGAAAAACAAGGCGACCCGGTCCAACCAGGGTTTGGGTGTGATTTGTGTTTAAACTGAACACTGCCTGAGATTGGCTTATCGTGAAAGGCCTACTGCACCTTAGCCAATCATCATCACCTATGCGGACGTCGCAGCTGTTTCAGCATGTCAATTTCAGGATATCAATTTCAACTTTTGCCTGTCTGAAAAATTTCCGGACGGCTCTTGTTGACTTTGACGCCGACTTCTCGTTGCTTTTTGCAGCATTTGGTAACAAATTCAAAGCTGCCCTCTCTGAGGAAAGATTGCACTTTCAGGCAATTTCCCAGAGTGCTCCCTACTGAGATATTTAGCTCTTTTGCTGTTTTGTTGGTTGCCATTGATGCTTGTTATTCGGGAAATGTTTTGTAAAACTTTGGACGAAAATCAATGAACCATGCTCTATTCAAGTGTGTTCTTTGTCTTGCTTGCAGTCAATTTGTAACTGTGAGAAGCACTAAAGAATGTACAGATCCACAGAGGCTTGTTTTAAACAAACTTTCAGTAAGATCAAAGGCAAAGATTCTATGCCATCATGGCCAAAGGAAAAGATTTGATGAAATCATCAAAGTACAGAATTCTATGACATCATGAAGGAAAACATTCTATGGCACATTCTATGTAAATTTTGTGAGGAGGGGCGCTAGGAAAGAGAGAGTGTGGGAAAGATTTTCCCAAATTTCTTCTGTTTTCTGTGATAATTTTCTTTTCTCTCACTCTGGTTGTGTTTTCATTTAGGTTCCTCGATCAAAGTTTTCATTAACACCTTTCAATCTTGAGTGTCACATAGTGAGGATCTTAACACTGCCGTCCCATGGTACTATTGATATGATAATATATGTCGTCAGATTTTGGCATGAGCAACCAAAATCACCACTACCACTCTTCTACCAACTGTATCAGTATTAGTGAAAAATAGTAGTAGATGTAATTATTTTTGTACCTTTAACATATTTACTTTTATATAGTTTCTCTCCTTTGGTTTTGGTTTGTTTTATCATTTTGCATTGTCTGTAAAACCTTCATTTCTCCACGGGGAATAACGTTTAAAAAAGTCCTGCCTTATCTCTAATTCAAGATTCAAGTGATTCAGTACATCTAATGACAACTAACTGGGGTCTTTTTTATTTTCATAGATCACTCTTTTATACATGTCTCATAAAAAGTCCAGCATTAGAGCATAAACAATTAAATAAGAAGGGTGGCTGTTCGACTATAGTTGTAGTTGTACAACTATTTAACCGCTTGTACCAGTTCGCAGCATCACAACGGGCTAACACCTCAGACGTTGGGGTTTGCTGTATTGCCCGAAAGAAACGCAAAAACAGAACTAATTTACATAATACTTACATCATTGTGTAGTAAAGCCACAAGTAGCGCTGTTAATAGGTTCCAGCTAGACCATTATGTACCTCAGAGGGAAATACGATAAAGAATCAGCCGCACATGATTAAACTACACGTGACACAAACATATTGATTATACAATGTGGATGAGGCTTAAACAAACCTTTACACACAGTTATGGGAGCATGTTGGTCTAATATTTGTGTATTGTTTTTGCGCACGTACAGACGCACATGCGGACTACATGCGCGCACATGGAGTAACGTTACATCCATACGTAGTTCCGTGCATGCTCACGCACATACAAAAGAAACGATGGATGAAACAGAGCGATGACGTCATGGGATGTCTTTCCTTTGATGATGATGTCATGAAATGTTTTCCTTTGATCATGATGGCATAGAATCTTTGCCTTTGATCTTATTTAAAGTTTGTTTTATACAAACTAGGTGGGTCCGTAGATTCTGTTAGACTTTCAAACTGAAAGCAAGCGAGACAAGCAAACACGGGCGTCTTACGAGGTGGTATGGTGTCAGTCAAAAAGCGGTACATATAAGTGGTCAAAATCAATATTGCATGTATTATTTATGATGGAAATGTTCCTGTGTCCCTGATGAAAATGAAAGGCTTTACAGGACCTGGGCGTGTTCAGGTTGGTATGGCTGTAAGCAATGTCAAACATCACTAAAGCAGTATATATAAGTGGTCAAAATGATCATTGCATGTATTTTGATGATGTAAATGTTACCATGTCTCCTGATGAAAATGGTAACAAATTCAAAGCCGCCCTCTCTGAGGAAAGATTGCACTTTCAGGCAATTTCCCAGAGTGCTCCCTACTGAGATATTCAGCTCTTTTGCTGTTTTGTTGGTTGCCATTGATGCTTGTTATTCGGGAAATGTTTTGTAAAACTTTGGACGAAAATCAAATGAAACCATGCTCTATTCAAGTGTGTTCGTTGTCTTGCTTGCAGTCAGTTTGTAACTCTGAGAAGCACTAAAGAATGTACAGATCCACAGAGGCTTGTATAAAACAAACTTTCAGTAAGATCAAAGTTAAAGATTCTATGCCATCATGGCCAAAGGAAAAGATTTGATGAAAGGACAGAATTCTATGACATCATGAAGGAAAACATTCTATGGACACATTCTATGTAAATTTTGTGAGGAGTGAGCTAGGAAGAGAGAGTGTGGGAAAGATTTTCCAAATTTCTTCTGTTTTCTGTGATAATTTTCTTTTCTCTCACTCTGGTTGTGTTTTCATTTAGGTTCCTCGATCAAAGTTTTCATTAACACCTTTCAATCTTGAGTGTCACATAGTGAGATCTATAAAAACTGCCGTCCGATGGGTACTATTGATATGATTTAAAATATGTCGTCAGATTTTGGCATGAGCAACCAAAATCACCACTACCACTCTTCTACCAACTGTATCAGTATTAGTAATAAATAGTAGTAGATTTAATTATTTTTGTACCTTTAACATATTTACTTTTATATAGTTTCTCTCCTTTGGTTTCGGTTTGTTTTATCATTTTGCATTGTCTGTAAAACCTTCATTTCTCCACGGGGAATAACGTAAAATAGTCCTGCCTTATCTCTAATTCAAGATTCAAGTGATTCAGTACATCTAATGACAACTAACTGGGGTCTTTTTTATTTTCATAGATCACTCTTTTATACATGTGTCATAAAATGTCCAGCATTAGAGCTTAAAAACTCAAATATGTTAAGGTTGGGCTCTTCGGCGATAGTTGTAGTTGTACAACTATTTAACGCTGTACCAGTTGGCAGCATCACAACGTGCTAAACCGGTTAGCCTGTTCCAAGACAAACAGAAAAACTTACAGCAATAAAATGACAACACAACTACAGCCCGGTAAAAAATGTTTCTTAATTGCTTGCATAGGTAAACAAAGGTTAAATAAAAATAAAATACTAACATACATACAGACACATTCTGACACATTGAAATTGGCCGTTAGCACGTTAACTTAGCCCCGTAGTTAGCTCCCCACTCACCGTATGCTAACGACCACGTTATCTCCACTGGCCTCGTTTTATTTCGGCGTCAGTTCAAATTGTGGACAACAGCAATTGATGCTAAATACAAGCAATGTTTGGAAACCACTTGTCAATATTTCTAATGACAAATCTCGACAGCACACGTCGGCTACCACCTCAGACGTTGGGGTTTGCTGTATTGCCCGAAAGAAACGCAAAAAAGAAATCATTTACATAATACTTACATCATTGTGTAGTAAAGCCACAAGTAGCGCTGTTAATAGGTTCCAGCTAGACCATTATGTACCTCAGAAGGAAATACGATAAAGAATCAGCCGCACATGATTAAACTACACGTGACACAAAATATTGATTTATACAATGTGGATGAGGCTTAAACAAACCTTTACACACAGTTATGGGAGCATGTTGGCCTAATTCTTGTGTGTTGTTTTCGCGCACGTACAGACGCACGTGCGACTACATGCGCGCACATGGAGTAACGTTACATCCATACGTAGTTCCGTGCATGCTCACGCACATACAAAAGAAACGATGGATGAAAAAGGGCGATGACGTCATGGGATGTCTTCCTTTGATGATGTCCTCAATTGTTTTCTTTTGATGATGATGTCATGAAATGTTTTCCTTTGATCATGATGGCATAGAATCTTTGCCTTTGATCTTATTGAAAGTTTGTTTTATACAAACCTAGGTGGGTCCGTAGATTCTGTTAGACTTTCAAACTGAAAGCAAGCGAGACAAGCAAACACGGGCGTCTTACGAGGTGGCATGGTGTCAGTCACAAAAGCGGTACATATAAGTGGTCAAAATCAATATTGCATGTATTATGATGATGGAAATGTTCCTGTGTCGCTGATGAAAATGAAAGGCTTACAGGACCTGGGCGTGTTCAGGTTGGTATGGCCGTAAGCAATGTCAAACATCACTAAAAACAGTATATTAAAGTGGTCAAAATGATCATTGCATGTATTTTGATGATGTAAATGTTACCATGTCTCCTGATGAAAATGGTAACAAATTCAAAGCCGCCCTCTCTGAGGAAAGATTGCACTTTCAGGCAATTTCCCAGAGTGCTCCCTACTGAGATATTCAGCTCTTTTGCTGTTTTGTTGGTTGCCATTGATGCTTGTTATTCGGGAAATGTTTTGTAAAACTTTGGACGAAATCAATGAACCATGCTCTTTTCAAATGTGTTCCTTGTCTTGCTTGCAGTCAATTTGTAACTCTGAGAAGCACTAAAGAATGTACAGATCCACAGAGGCTTGTATAAAACAAACTTTCAGTAAGATCAAAGGCAAAGATTCTATGCCATCATGGCCCAAAGGAAAAGATTTGATGAAAGGACAGAATTCTATGACATCATGAAGGAAAACATTCTATGGCACATTCTATGTAAATTTTGTGAGGAGTGCGATAGGAAGAGAGAGTGTGGGAAAGATTTTCCAAATTTCTTCTGTTTTCTGTGATAATTTTCTTTTCTCTCACTCTGGTTGTGTTTTCATTTAGGTTCCTCGATCAAAGTTTTCATTAACACCTTTCAATCTTGAGTGTCACATAGTGAGATCTATAACACTGCCGTCCGATGGGTACTATTGATATGATAATATATGTCGTCAGATTTTGGTTATGAGCAACCAAAATCACCACTACCACTCTTTACCAACTGTATCAGTATTAGTAATAAATAGTAGTAGATGTAATTATTTTTTGTACCTTTAACATATTTACTTTTATATAGTTTCTCTCCTTTGGTTTTGGTTTGTTTTATCATTTTGCATGGTCTGTAAAAACCTTCATTTCTCCACGGGGAATAACGTAAAATAGTCCTGCCTTATCTCTAATTCAAGATTCAAGTGATTCAGTACATCTAATGACAACTAACTGGGGTCTTTTTTATTTTCATAGATCACTCTTTTATACATGTCTCATAAAAAGTCCAGCATTAGGCATAAACACTCAAATATGTTAAGGTTGACTCTTCGGCTATAGTTGTAGTTGTACAACTATTTAACGCCTGTACCAGTTGGCAGCATCACAACGTGCTAAACCCGGTTAGCCTGTTCCAAGACAAACAGAAAACTTACAGTAATAAAAATGACAACACAAAATACAGCCGGTAAAAACTGTTCTTAATTGTTGCCTAGGTAAACAAGGTTAAATAAAAATAAAAATCTAACATACATACAGACACATTCTGACACATTGAAATTGGCCGTTAGCCGTTAACTTAGGCCCGTAGTTAGCTCCCCACTCCACGTATGCTAACGACCACGTTTATCTCCCCTGGCCTCGTTTTATTTCGGCGTCAGTTCAAATTGTGGACAACAGCAAATTGATGCAAAATACAAGCAATGTTAGGAAACCACTTGTCAATATTTCTATGACAAATCTCGACAGCACACGTCGGCTACCACCTCAGACGTTGGGGTTTGCTGTATTGCCCGAAAGAAACGCAAAAAAGAAATCATTTACATAATACTTACATCATTGTGTAGTAAAGCCACAAGTAGCGCTGTTAATAGGTTCCAGCTTTGACCATTATGTACCTCAGAAGGAAATACGATAAAGAATCAGCCGCACATGATTAAACTACACGTGACACAAACATATTGATTATACAATGTGGGATGAGGCTTAAACAAACCTTTACACACAGTTATGGGAGCATGTTGGTCTAATTCTTGTGTGTTGTTTTCGCGCTCGTACAGACGCACGTGCGACTACATGCGCGCACATGGAGTAACGTTACATCCATACGTAGTTCCGTGCATGCTCACGCACATGGATGAAACAGGGCGATGACGTCATGGGATGTCTTCCTTTGATGATGTCCTCAATTGTTTTCCTTTGATGATGATGTCATGAAATTTTTTCCTTTGATCATGATGGCATAGAATCTTTGCCTTTGATCTTATTGAAAGTTTGTTTTATACAAACCTAGGTGGGTCCGTAGATTCTGTTAGACTTTCAAACTGAAAGCAAGCGAGACAAGCAAACACGGGCGTCTTACGAGGTGGTATGGTGTCAGTCACAAAAGCAGTACATATAAGTGGTCAAAATCAATATTGCATGTATTATGATGATGGAAATGTTCCTGTGTCCCCTGATGAAAATGAAAGGCTTACAGGACCTGGGCGTGTTCAGGTTGGTATGGCCGTAAGCAATGTCAAACATCACGAAAGCAGCATATATAAGTGTTCAAAATGATCATTTCATGTATTTTGATGATGTAAATGTTACCATGTCTCCTGATGAAAATGGTAACAAATTAAAAAACCGCCCTCTCTGAGGAAAGATTGCACTTTCAGGCAATTTCCCAGAGTGCTCCCTACTGAGATATTCAGCTCTTTTGCTGTTTTGTTGGTTGCCATTGATGCTTGTTATTCGGGAAATGTTTTGTAAAACTTTGGACGAAAATCAATGAACCATGCTCTATTCAAGTGTGTTCCTTGTCTTGCTTGCAGTCAATTTGTAACTCTGAGAAGCACTAAAGAATGTACAGATCCACAGAGGCTTGTATAAAACAAACTTTCAGTAAGATCAAAGGCAAAGATTCTATGCCATCATGGCCCAAAAGGAAAGATTTGATGAAAGGACAGAATTCTATGACATCATGAAGGAAAACATTCTGTGGCACATTCTATGTACATTTTGTGAGGGGTGCGCTAGGGAAGAGAGAGTGTGGGAAAGATTTTCCAAATTTCTTCTGTTTTCTGTGATCATTTTCTTTTCTCTCACTCTGGTTGTGTTTTCATTTAGGCCCCTCGATCAAAGTTTTAATTAACACCTTTCAATCTTGAGTGTCACATAGTGAGATCTAAAGACTCCCGGGCCCGATGGTTTTGATATGATAATATATGTCGTCGATTTTGGCATGAGAAACCCCAAAATCACCACTACCACTCTTCTCCCAATGTTCAATATTATAATAAATGTGTAGATGAAATTATTTTTGTCCTTTAACATATTTTCTTTTATATAGTTTTTCTCCTTTGGTTTTGGTTTGTTTTATCATTTTTATTGTCTTACCAGCGTACCAGTTGGCGGCATCCAACGTGCTAAACCGGTTTGCCCCGTTTAAGACAAACAGAAAAATTACGCAAAAAAATGACAACACAAAATACAGCCGGTTTAAAAAAAGTTCTTAATTGTTTCCTAGGGAAACAAGGGGGTTAAAAAAAAAATAATGATGAGTAAATGTTACCATGTCTCCTGATGAAATGAAAGGCTTACAGCACCGTATTCCAAAACGGGGGCCCCACCAAGTACTAACAGGGCCCGACCGTGTTAGCTTCCCAGATCGCGAGATCGGGCCCTTTTTTAGGTTGGTATGGCCGGGAAGCAATATCAAATGTACTAAAGCAGTATATATAAGTGGTCAAAATGATCAGCATGTATTTTGATGATGTAAATGTACCATGTCTCCTTATGAGAAGAAACGCTTACGCACCGGTATTCCCAGGCGGTTCCCATCCAAATCTAACCAGGCCCTACATGCTTAGCTTCCGAGATCGATGAGATCAGGCGTTTTTCAGGGTGGTATGGGGCCGTAAGCAAAGGTTACTGTCACAAACGAAGTATATATGTGGTCAAAAAAATCATTGCATGTATTTTTATGATGTAAATGTTACCATGTCTCCTGTGAAAAGAAAGGCTTACGCCCTGTTTCCCAGGGGGTCTCCCTTCCAAGTACTAACCAGGCCCGCCCGTGCTTGCTTCCGAATCAGACGAGATCGGGCGGTTTCAGGTTGGTATGGCCGTAGCAAGCAAATTTTCACTAAAGCGTATATATAAGTGGTCAAAAGATCTTTCTGTATTTTTTATGATGTAAATGTTACCAGTCTCCTGATGAGAATGAAAAAAATTACGCACCTGGGATTCCCCGGCGGGGTTTTTCCCACATCCCGAACTAACCAGGCCCTACACTGCTTAGCTTCCGAGATCAGACGAGAACAGCCCTTTTTTCAGGGTGTTATGGCTGTAAGCAATGGTAAATGTCACAACGCGGATATATAAGTGGTCAAAATCATCATTTTCTGTATTTTTTATGATGTAAAAGTTACCCTGTCTCCTGATGAGAATGAAAAGCTTACAGCACCTGGTATTCCCAGGCGGTCTCCCATCCAAGTACTAACCAGGCCCGACCATGCTTAGCTTCCGAGATCAGACGAGATCAGGCTTGTTCAGGTTGGTATGGCCGTAAGCAACGTCAAATGTCACTAAAGCAGTATATATAAGTGATCAAAATCATCCTTGCATGTATTTTGATGATGTAAATGTTACCATGTCTCCTGATGAAAATGAAAAGCTTACAGCACCTAGTATTCCCAGGCGGTCTCCCATCCAAGTACTAACCAGGCCCGACACTGCTTGGCTTCCGAGATCAGGCGTGTTCAGGGTGGTATGGCCGTAAGCAACGTTAACTGTCATAAACGCAGTATATATAATTGGTCAAAATCATCATTGCATGTATTTTTGTTTTTGAGCTGAAGCTTCTACAATGATACAGTCTGCCAGGAACTAGAGTCAGAATGTAACAGGTAGATATGAATCAGAGAGAAATACAAGGCGACCCGGTCTAACCAGGGTTTGGGTGTGATTTGTGTTTAATCTGAACACTGCCTGAGATTGGCTTATCGTGAAAGGCCCACTGCACCTTAGCCAATCATCATCACCTAGGCGGACGTCGCAGCTGTTTCAGCATGTCAATTTCAGCATATCAATTTCAACTTTTGCCTGTCTGAAAATTGCCGGACGGCTCTTGTTGACTTTGACGCCGAATTTCTCGTTGGTTTTTGCAGCATTTGGTAACAAATTCAAAGCCGCCCTCTCTGAGGAAAGATTGCACTTTCAGGTAATTTCCCAGAGTGCTCCCTACTGAGATATTCAGCTCTTTTGCTGTTTTGTTGGTTGCCATTGATGCTTGTTATTCGGGAAATGTTTTGTAAAACTTTGGACGAAAATCAATGAACCATGCTCTATTCAAGTGTGTTCCTTGTCTTGCTTGCAGTCAATTTGTAACTCTGAGAGGCACTAAAGAATGTACAGATCCACAGAGACTTGTATAAAACAAACTTTCAGTAAGATCAAAGGCAAAGATTCTATGCCATCATGGCCAAAGGAAAAGATTTGATGAAAGGACAGAATTCTATGACATCATGAAGGAAACATTCTATGGCACATTCTATGTAAATTTTGTGAGGAGTGCGATAGGAAGAGAGAGTGTGGGAAAGATTTTCCAAATTTCTTCTGTTTTCTGTGATAATTTTCTTTTCTCTCACTCTGGTTGTGTTTTCATTTACGTTCCTCGATCAAAGTTTTCATTAACACCTTTCAATCTTGAGTGTCACATAGTGAGATCTATAACACTGCCGTGCGATGGTACTATTGATATGATAATATATGTCGTCAGATTTTGGCATGAGCAACCAAAATCACCATTACCACTCTTCTACCAACTGTATCAGTATTAGAAATAAATAGTAGTAGATGTAATTATTTTTGTAACTTTAACATATTTACTTTTATATAGTTTCTCTCGTTTGGTTTTGTTTTATTTTAGCATTTTGCATTGTCTGTAAAACCTTCATTTCTCCACGGGGAATAACGTAAAATAGTCCTGCCGGTTAGTCTGTTCCAAGACAAACAGAAAACTTACAGCAATAAAAATGACAACACAACTACAGCCGGTAAAACTGTTCTTAATTGCTTGCCTAGGTAAACAAAGGTTAAATAAAAATAAAATACTAACATACATACAGACACATTCTGACACATTGAAATTGGCCGTTAGCACGTTAACTTAGCCCCGTAGTTAGCTCCCCACTCCACCGTATGCTAACGACCACGTTATCTCCACTGGCCTCGTTTTATTTCGGCGTCAGTTCAAATTGTGGACAACAGCAAATTGATGCAAAATACAAGCAATGTTAGGAAACCACTTGTCAATATTTCTAATGACAAATCTCGACAGCACACGTCGGCTACCACCTCAGACGTTGGGGTTTGCTGTATTGCCCGAAAGAAACGCAAAAAAGAAATCATTTACATAATACTTACATCATTGTGTAGTAAAGCCACAAGTAGCGCTGTTAATAGGTTCCAGCTAGACCACTATGTACCTCAGAAAGAAATACGACAAAGAATCAGCCGCACATGATTAAACTACACATGACACAAACATATTGATTATACAATGTGGATGAGGCTTAAACAAACCTTTACACACAGTTATGGGAGCATGTTGGTCTAATTTTAGTGTATTGTTTTCGCGCACGTACAGACGCACGTGCGACTACATGCGCGCACATGGAGTAACGTTACATCCATACGTAGTTCCGTGCATGCTCACGCACATACAAAAGAAACGATGGATGAAACAGGGCGTTGACGTCATGGGATGTCTTCCTTTGATGATGTCCTCAATTGTTTTCCTTTGATGATGATGTCATGAAATGTTTTCCTTTGATCATGATGGCATAGAATCTTTGCATTTGATCTCATTGAAAGTTTGTTTGATACAAACCTAGGTGGGTCCGTAGATTCTGTTTGACTTTCAAACTGAAACTCAGGCGTGTTCAGGATGGTATGTCCGTAAGCAACGTTAACTGTCACAAACGCAGTATATATAAGTGGTCAAAATCATCATTGCATGTATTTTGATGATGTAAATGTTTCCATGTCTCCTGATGAAAATGAAAGGCTTACAGCACCTAGTATTCCCAGGCGGTCTCCCATCCAAGTACTAACCAGGCCCGACCGTCCTTAGCTTCCGAGATCAGACGGGATCTGGGCGTGTTTAGGTTGGTATGGCCGTAAGCAATGTCAAATGTCACTAAAGCAGTATATATAAGTGGTCAAAATGATCATTGCATGTATTTTTATGATGAAAATGTTACCATGTCTCCTGATGAGAATGAAAAGCTTACAGCACCTGGTATTCCCAGGCGGTCTCCTATCCAAGTGCTAACCAGGGCCTACATGCTTAGCTTCCGAGATCAGACGAGATCAGGCGTGTTCAGTGTGGT
>NC_061792.1:1005214-1012714 GCF_022458985.1 Mugil cephalus
ATCTCGGAAGCTAAGCACGGTCGGCCTATTTAGTACTTGGATGGGAGACCGCCTGGGAATACTAGGTGCTGTAAGCCTTTCATTTTCATCAGTAGACATGGTAACATTTACATCAACAAAATACATGCAATGATGAATTTGACCTCTTATATATACTGCGTTTGTGACATTTGATGTTGATTACGGCCATACCACCCTGAACACGCCTGAACACGCCTGATCTCGGAAGCTAAGCAGCGTCGGGCCTGGTTGGTACTTGGATGGGAGACCGCCTGGGAATACCAGGTGCTGTAAGCTTTTCATTCTCATCAGGAGACATGGTAACATTTACGTCATCAAAATACATGCAATGATCATTTTGACCACTTATATATACTGATTTAGTGACATTTGACATTGCTTACGGCCATACCAACTTGAACACGCCTGATCTCGTCTGATCTCGGAAGCTAAGCATGGTCGGGCCTGGTTAGTACTTGGATGGGAGACCGCCTGGGAATACAGGTGCTGTAAGCCTTTCATTTTCATCAGTAGACATGGTAACATTTACATCAACAAAATACATGCAATGATCATTTTGACCACTTATATATACTGCTTTAGTGACATTTGACATTGCTTACGGCCATACCAACCTGAACACGCCTGATCTCGTCTGATCTCGGAAGCTAAGCATGGTCGGGCCTGGTTAGTACTTGGATGGGAGACCGCCTGGGAATTCCAGGTGCTGTAGCCTTTTCATTCTCATCAGGAGACATGGTAACATTTACATCATCAAAATACATGCAATGATGATTTTGACCACTTATATATACTGCGTTTGTGACAGCTAAAGTTGCTTACGGCCATACCACCCTGAACATGCCTGATCTTGGAAGCTAAGCATGGTCGGACCTGGTTAGTACTTGGATGGGAGACCGCCTGGGAATACTAGGTGCTGTAAGCCTTTCATTTTCATCAGGACACATGGTAACATTTACATCATCAAAATACATGCAATGATGATTTTGACCACTTATATATACTGCGTTTGTGACAGTTAACGTTACTTACGGCCATTCCACCCTGAAAACGCCTGATCTCATTTGATCTCCGAAGTTAAGCAGTGTAGGGCCTGGTTAGTACTTGGATGAGAGACCGCCTGTAAATACTAGATCCTGTAAACCTTTCATTTTCATCAGGAGACATGGTAACATTTACATCATCAAAATACATGCAATGATGATTTTGACCACTTATATATACTGCGTTTGTGACAGACACCATTGCTTATGGCCATAACATCCTGAACACGCCTGATCTTGTCTGATCTCCGAAGCTAAACAGTGTAGGGCCTGGTTAGTACTTGGATGGGAGACCGCCTGGGAATACCAGGTGCTGTAAGCTTTTCATTCTCATCAGGAGACATTGTAACATTTACATCATCAAAATACATGCAATGATCATTTTGACCACTTAATATAATGCTTTAGTAACATTTGACATTGCTTACGGCCATACCAACCTGAGCACGCCCGATCTCGTCTGATCTCGGAAGCTAAGCACGGTCGGGCCTGGTTAGTACTTGGATGGGAGACCGAATGGGAATACCAGGTGCTGTAAGCTTTTCTTTTTTATCAGGAGACATGGTAACATTTACATCATCAAAATACATGCAATGATGATTTTGACCACTTATATATACTGCGTTTGTGACAGTTAAAGTTGCATACGGACATACCACCCTGAACACGCCTGATCTCGTCTGATCTCGGAAGCTAAGCAGTGTAGGGCCTGGTTAGTACTTGGATGGGAGACCGCCTGGGAATACCAGGTGCTGTAAGCCTTTCATTTTCATCAGGAGACATGGTAACATTTACATCATCAAAATACATGCAATGATCATTTTGACCACTTATATATAGTGCTTTAGTGACATTTGACATTGCTTACGGCCATACCAACCTGAACACGCCCGATCTCGTCTGATCTCGGAAGCGAAGCATGGTCGGGCCTGATTAGTACTTGGATGGGAGACGCCTGGGAATACCAGGTGCTGTAAGCTTTTCATTCATCAGGAGACATGGTAACATTTACATCATCAAAATACATGCAATGATGATTTTGACCACTTATATATACTGCGTTTGTGACAGTTAACGTTACTTACGGCCATACCACCCTGAAAACGCCTGATCTCATTTGATCTCCGAAGTTAAGCAGTGTCGGGCCTGGTTAGTACTTGGATGGGAGACCGCCTGTAAATACTAGATGCTGTAAGCCTTTCATTTTCATCAGGAGACATGGTAACATTTACATCATCAAAATACATGCAATGATCCTTTTGATCACTTATTTATACTGCTTTAGTGACATTTGACATTCCTTACGGCCATACCAACCTGAACAAGCCCGATCTCGTCTGATCTCGGAAGCTCAGCATGGTCGGGCCTGGTTAGTACTTGGATGGGAGACCGCCTGGGAATACTAGGTGCTGTAAGCTTTTCATTCTCATCAGGAGACATGGTAACATTTACATCATCAAAATACATGCAATGATGATTTTGACCACTTATATATACTGCGTTTGTGACAGTTAATGTTGCTTACGGCCATACCACCCTGAACACACCTGATCTCGTTTGATCTCGGAAGCCAAGCAGTGTCGGGCCTGGTTAGTACTTGGATGGGAGACCGCCTGGGAGTACCAGGTGCTGTAAGCTTTTCATTTTCATCAGGAGACATGGTAACATTTACATCATCAAAATACATGCAATGATCATTTTGACCACTTATATATATACTGCGTTTGTGACAGTTAACGTCGCTTACGACCATACCACCCTGAACACGTCTGATCTCGTCTGATCTCGGAAGCTAAGTATTGTAGGGCCTGGTTAGTACTTGGATGGGAGACCGCCTGGGAATACCAGGTGCTGTAAGCTTTTCATTTTCATCAGGAGACATGGTAACATTTACATCATCAAAATACATGCAATGATGATTTTGACCACTTATATATACTGCTTTAGTGATGTTTGACATTGCTTACGGCCATACCAACCTGAACACGCCCAGGTCTTGTAAGCCTTTCATTTTCATCAGGGGACACAGGAACATTTCCATCATCATAATACATGCAATATTGATTTTGACCACTTATATGTACCGCTTTTGTGACTGACACCATACCACCTCGTAAGACGCCCGTGTTTGCTTGTCTCGCTTGCTTTCAGTTTGAAAGTCTAACAGAATCTACGGACCCACCTAGGTTTGTATAAAACAAACTTTCAATAAGATCAAAGGCAAAGATTCTATGCCATCATGATCAAAGGAAAACATTTTATGACATCATCATCAAAGGAAAACAATTGAGGACATCATCAAAGGAAGACATCCCATGACGTCATCGCCCTGTTTCATCCATTGTTTCTTTTGTATGTGCGTGAGCATGCACGGAACTACGTATGGATGTAACGTTACTCCATGTGCGCGCATGTTGTCGCACGTGCGTCTGTACGTGCGCGAAAACAATACACAAAAATTAGACCAACATGCTCCCATAACTGTGTGTAATGGTTTGTTTAAGCCTCATCCACATTGTATAATCAATATGTTTGTGTCACGTGTAGTTTAATCATGTGCGGCTGATTCTTTATCGTATTTCCCTCTGAGGTACATAATGGTCTAGCTGGAACCTATTAACAGCGCTACTTGTGGCTTTACTACACAATGATGTAAGTATTATGTAAATTAGTTCTGTTTTTGCGTTTCTTTCGGGCAATACAGCAAACCCTAACGTCTGAGGTGGTAGCCCGTTGTGATGCTGCGATCTGGTACCGTGTTAAATAGTTGTACAACTACAACTATAGTCGAACAGCCACCCTTCTTATTTAAGTGTTTATGCTCTAATGCTGGACTTTTTATGAGACATGTATAAAAGAGTGATCTATGAAAATAAAAAAGACCCCACTTAGTTGTCATTAGATGTACTGAATCACTTGAATCTTGAATTAGAGATAAGGCAGGACTATTTTACGTTATTCCCCGTGGAGAAATGAAGGTTTTACAGACAATGCAAAATGATAAAACAAACCAAAACCAAAGGAGAGAAACTATATAAAAGTAAATATGTTAAAGGTACAAAAATAATTACATTTATTAATAATACTGATACAGTTGGTAGAAGAGTGGTAGTGGTGATTTTGGTTGTTCATGCCAAAATCTGACGACATATATTATCATATCAATAGTACCATCGGACAGCAGTGTTATAGATCTCACTATGTGACACTCAAGATTGAAGGTGTTAATTAAAACTTTGATCGAGGAACCTAAATGAAAACACAACCAGAGTGAGAGAAAAGAAAATTATCACAGAAAACAGAAGAAATTTGGAAAATCTTTCCCACACTCTCTCTTCCTATCGCACTCCTCACAAAATTTACATAGAATGTGCCATAGAATGTTTTCCTTCATGATGTCATAGAATTCTGTCCTTTCATCAAATCTTTTCCTTTGGCCATGATGGCATAGAATCTTTGCCTTTGATCTTACTGAAAGTTTGTTTTATACAAGCCTCTGTGGATCTGTACATTCTTTAGTGCTTCTCAGAGTTACAAATTGACTGCAAGCAAGACAAGGAACACACTTGAATAGAGCATGGTTCATTGATTTTCGTCCAAAGTTTTACAAAACATTTCCCGAATAACAAGCATCAATGGCAACCAACAAAACAGCAAAAGAGCTGAATATCTCAGTAGGGAGCACTCTGGGAAATTGCCTGAAAGTGCAATCTTTCCTCAGAGAGGGCGGCTTTGAATTTGTTACCATTTTCATCAGGAGACATGGTAACATTTACATCATCAAAATACATGAAATGATCATTTTGACCACTTATATATGCTGCTTTCATGATGTTTGACATTGCTTACGGCCATACCAACCTGAACACGCCCGATCTCGTCTGATCTCGGAAGCCAAGCAGTGTCGGGCCTGGTTGGTACTTGGATGGGAGACCGCCTGGGAATACTAGTCGCTGTAAGCCTTTCATTTTCATCAGGAGACATGGTAACATTTACATCATCAAAATACATGCAATCATGATTTTGACCACTTATATATACTGCGTTTGTGACAGTTACCATTGCTTACTGCCATACCACCCTGAACACGCCTGATCTCGTCTGATCTCGGAAGCCAAGCAGTGTAGCGCCTGGTTAGTACTTGGATGGGAGACCGCCTGGGAATACCAGTTGCTGTAAGCTTTTCATTCTCATCAGGAGACATGGTAACATTTACATCATCAAAATACATGCAATGATCATTTTGATCACTTATATATACTGCTTTAGTGACATTTGACATTGCTTACGGCCATACCAACCTGAACAAGCCCGATCTCGTCTGATCTCGGAAGCTATGCACGGTCGGGCCTGGTTAGTACTTGGATGGGAGACCGCCTGGGAATACTAGTTGCTGTAAGCCTTTCATTTTCATCAGGAGACATGGTAACATTTACATCATCAAAATACATGCAATGATGATTTTGACCACTTATATATACTGCGTTTGTGACAGTCACCATTGCTTACGGCCATACCACCCTGAACACGCCTGATCTCGGAAGCTAAGCAGTGTAGGGCCTGGTTAGTACTTGGATGGGAGACCGCCTGGGAATACCAGGTGCTGTAAGCTTTTCATTCTCATCAGGAGACATGGTAACATTTACATCATCAAAATACATGCAATGATGTAAGTACTTGAGATCAGACGAGATCGGGCGTGTTCAGGTTGGTATGGCCGTAAGCAATGTCAAATGTCACTAAAGCAGTATATATAAGTCGTCAAAATGATCATTGCATGTATTTTGATGATGTAATGAAGGCAAAGATTCTATGCCATCATGATCAAAGGAAAACATTTCATGACATCATCATCAAAGGAAAACAATTGAGGACATCATCAAAGGAAGACATCCCATGACGTCATCGCCCTGTTTCATCCATCGTTTCTTTTGTATGTGCGTGAGCATGCCGGGAACTACGTATGGATGTAACGTTACTCCATGTGAGCGCATGTAGTCGCATGTGCGTCTGTAGGTGCGCAAAAACAATATACAAAAATTAGACCAACATGCTCCCATAACTGTGTGTAAAGGTTTGTTTAAGCCTCATCCACATTGTATAATCAATATGTTTGTGTCACGTGTAGTTTAATTATGTGCGGCTGATTCTTTATCGTATTTCCCTCTGAGGTACATAATGGTCTAGCTGGAACCTATTAACAGCGCTACTTGTGGCTTTACTACACAATGATGTAAGTATTATGTAAATTAGTTCTGTTTTTTGCATTTCTTTCGGGCAATACAGCAAACCCCAACGTCTGAGGTGGTAGCCGACGTGTGCTTTCGAGATTTGTCATTAGAAATATTGACAAGTGTTTTAGTAACATTGCTTGTATTTTGCATCAGTTTGCTGTTGTCCACAATTTAAACTGACGCCAAAATAAACGAAGCCAGTGGAAAGAAACGTGGTCGTTAGCATTCGGTGGAGTGGGGAGCTAACTACGGGGCTAAGTTAACGTGCTAACGGCCAATTTCAATGGTCAGAAATTTTGAAAATCTTTCCCACACTTTCTCTTCCTAGCGCACTCCTCACAAAATTTACATAGAATGTGCCATAGAATGTTTTCCTTCATGATGTCATAGAATTCTGCCCTTGGGATGATTTCATCAAATCTTTTCCTTTGGCCATGATGGCATAGAATCTTTGCCTTTGATCTTACTGAAAGTTTGTTTTATACAAGCCTCTGTGGATCTGTACATTCTTTCGTGCTTCTCAGAGTTACAAATTGAACTGCAAGCAAGAAAAGGGGAACACACTTGAATAGAGCATGGTTCATTGATTTTCGTCCAAAGTTTTACAAAAAAAATTTCCCGAATAACAAGCATCAATGGCAACCAACAAAACACCCAAAAGAGCTGAATATCTAGTGGGGGAGCACTCGGGGAAATTGCCTGAAAGTGCAATCTTTCCTCAGAGAGGGCGGCTTCGAATTTGTTACCAAATGCTGCAAAAACCAACGAGAAAGTCTGCGTCAAAGTCAACAAGAGCCGTCCGGCAATTTTCAGACAGGCAAAAGTTGAAATTGATATGCTGAAACTGACATGCTGAAACAGCTGCGACGTCCGCATAGGTGATGATGATTGGCTAAGGTGCAGTGGGCCTTTCCACGATAAGCCAATCTCAGGCAGTGTTCAGTTTAAACACAAATCAAAACCCAAAACCCTGGTTGGACCCGGTCGCCTTGTTTTTCTCTCTGATTCATATCTACCTGTTACATTCTGACTCTACTTCCTGGCAGACTGTATCATTGTAGAAAAGCTTCAGCTCAAAAAAAAAAATACATGCAATGATGATTTTGACCACTTATATATACTGCGTTTGTGACAGTTAAAGTTGCTTACGGCCATACCACCCTGAACACGCCTGATCTCATTTGATCTCGGAAGCCAAGCAG